>NW_024037877.1:80000-146574 GCF_016077235.1 Cyprinodon tularosa
TAACCCCAGAGGGTTTTCCAGCCAAAGACCTAAACTAGGAATATACTTCTTGTAGAAATGTGTCTTCTTGTGAATCTTTTTTACTGTGGACTCTGTTATTGCACAAAACAACCAGTGAACCCTAGTTAATCTATGATCTTCATGGAAAAGGTCTTACCTGTGTGGAACAGATCCCAGTCTTCTTCACCTCCCTGCCCGCTCTCCAGCACAACGTTTCTTGCAAGTATCAAAGCTCTTGGATCTCACTCTTATTCTCCTGAACCTTTGGGTTAGAGTCTGCAAAGCCTGTTGAATCAAACTCCTACAGATCCATGCTACCTCCCCTTCATCCCTCAAGTAAGCTAAGCAATCAGTCATCAGTTTTCATCAACCAACTCCTTCCTGATCAGTCTGCTTTCTCCCCTCAGACCAACCAGAAAGTTTAACTGACTTCCTGCAGTTCTCTGCTTCCAGATTCTTCTTGCCTTGTAGATAAAATTTTAAAACTGATTGGTTCTCCGCCTGATTCTGCATATGGGTTTAAAAAAACTACAAAATAAAAACATGATATTGTTGCGATAAATAATTGTTTGTAACAATTCAAATGATTTATGCTATAATGAATATTTCAGTACAGTTTATATTTCTACAACAGTATTTTTCCAAAGACATTTCAAGACTACAGCATTGTAATCATCAACTAACCTAAGTGTTGAATAACCTAAATAATGGATAATAGCAATATATATTTTGTGTTGCTTTGGTTTTCTGACTTTATTAAATACTTTAGGAGTAAAAATTCAAAACATTTAAAATTTTATTGTCATTGTTGATTAATTACAGCCCTGTAATTAGCTTGATTAAACATTTTAATTGAGTAGAACCTCTACTTTTAATTTTTCCAAATCCATGATGCGATGCAATTTAAAAGGGATCCCAGGGCTTTTGGAGGAGAATGACAGTAGGTCCAAAGCAATGTGAGTCTTACTTAACCTTGGCCATCAGGGAGCTTTTCTGCGTTTTCAATCTGTGCTTTAAACCAGACCTAAATGGAGTATTTCTCCTAAAAGTATTGCCCTGTTTGTCCCTCTTTCACTAAGGCTAGACTTTCAGGTAAATTCTGGATAATTATTTGATTAAGGCATAATTGACCAAGAACATGTCTAAAAGTTGCATAATACCAACACTGAAAAACTAGAAGTGGCCACCCCTGTTTTAAAATAAGTCCTGCTCAGCGCCTGATTATCTATCCATCTTTAACCTTCTGCCTTTTTCCCTTTGTGTGGTTTCTTTTTAAGCTCTGGTCATCTAACAGAGGCCTTTGATGGGGTTCTATCACCTTCAGATTGTATACTAGGTAGAAGGAAGGCAAGGACTAGTGAGAGGCTAAATTAATGTATCTGGGGTCAGAAACCCAATGAACAAGAAGAGGATAAAGATGAAGTATCATGTGTCTCCATGACGCATATCAACTTTAGATTAAGAAAGTTGGGCTGCTCAGTGGCACAGTGGTGCAGCCTTGCAGCAAAAAGGTTCCAGGTTAGATTCCTGGCCCGCGGTCTTTCTGCATGGAGTTTGCATGTTCTCCCTGAGCATGCGTGGGTTCTCTCCGGGTACTCCGGCTTCTTCTCACAGTCCAAAAACATGACTGTTAGATTAATTGGCTTCTCTAAATTCTCCTTAGGTGTGAGTGTGCTTTGAGTTGCCCTGCAATTGACTGGCGACCTGTCCAGGGTTTACCCCGCCTCTCGCCCGTAGATAGCTGGAGATAGGCACCAGCATCCCTCGCGACCCCAGTAGGGATATGCGTTATGGGAAATTGATGGATGGATGGGATTGATTAAGCAAGTGGCTGAAAGGCTGAAAAATTTTATGAAGGTGGGATAAATTGAAGAATAAAGTAGATTTCATGCAGCTCGAAATGTTATGACACAGAGGCCTTCAAGATCAGGGGACCTAATATGCAGACGGTGCAAAGATGCCCCTAACATGAAGAGGGAACAAGGGGAACATTGAACAACTGATATATCCCTAGGACTGTGAAAATAAAGACCTCATTGGTTTCTTTGATCATTAGAGAACTTGGGGATGTGACCCAGAAATGTAAAGGGGACTCTGGGTATACTCTGAAAAGCCCATCCCGTAGGAACACAGTCCAAGGAGAAAATAAAAATAGGCACTGGAATCTCCCTGGTCGCTCAAAATAGAACCGCTCGAATGAACATGTGAGAGGATCTTTATTCCTCATATAAACATTGAAGAAGAACCATCTCTACAAAAACAGCATGGCTCAGCTCAAACTAATGGACACTAAGTGCTTCAAACAAAGAAAGTTGTTGTTATTATAACATACAATAATGGAAAATGTTAATGTGTTTTCTTTCTGTAATCAGTAAGGGACTTTTATACAACTTAATTGCAAGGTGGAGTAATTAAAATACAAAAGGCAGGTGATTTAAAAGTGGTAAACATAATATTGCAATGATAAGAATGAAAAACCATCCTGGAATTAGAAAGAGTAACAAAAAACAGGGTTTATTGCAGCCCACCCAGCAAATAAATAACAGCAACTAAACTCTGAACTCTAAAAAGTACATCAAAGGCAAAACGCATAAAATCTTCATCTTCCCATCAGTGGCAGATATGTTTGCTGGATTGATTTTATCTTTGCTTTTCAGTCACTTTTAAAATAAAAAAAGCTCTGGCATTCGAGTCCCTGTTCTCAGAGCTGATTTAAAAACAACAGAATATGAATGAGCTGGGGACCCTGAATGAGCTTAAAAGAAAATATCGATGTCATCTAAAAATCATGTGATGAAGAGTCCAATTTCTCATCGCCATCAGCCATAAGACAGGAATATAACCCATGTTTAACTGACCACAATGCAGTAGGGAGGATGGCAAGTAAAGGGGAGGAAGGAAGCTCTAAAGATCACCATGGGATCTGCATACAGAGACATCTTAGTGTCACCGTGTCCCCATTAAACCCATTAAACACCAAATCCTAGGAAGCTGGGAAGCTTTGTTGCCATACAATCAAGGTAAATATGTGGAAACTCTTCCGGAACTTAACCAGAACTAAGGTTTTTGGTCAAATTGGACTAAGATTGAATTAGATGAATAAGTAGAAAAGCAACTTATTCCCATTTGATGGAGGATCTGTTATAGTCTAGGTTTGTGTTGCTTGGGAACAAAGTGCATTGCATCAAGGATGTTTTAATAACTGAAAATGTCTTGTGCAAAGGTCTTTTAGTGTGATATTGATATCGATACACAGCTAAGCAGAGAAAAAGCCAACCTTTTCCATCTGAGTCCAAAAACCCTAAATCCTAACAGGTCTTTACCTCCAATCTCACATATGGGGTGAGAACCTCTAGGCTGAGCTGAAGAGAATAGAATAAAAAGGAACAAGGACTTTGAACTATTTATGGCAGAAGTCTTAGACTCTCGTCCTCAGGAGCTCAGCGTTCTGCATCTTTCACCAACATCCCTGGTCCAACAGACCACAATCAATGAGCTGAATTATTCCCCCAGCAAGCAGAAAACTTCTGCAGTCCTACAAATTACAGAATAATTTCACTGAGGTGTTTCCAAGTAGAGAAACATCTAGAAGTTCCACAACAGTGGCCCACCAAGACCAGAGTTTAAGAAAGAAGAATGGTCACAGATTTCTTCCATCTGTATGAACCAGAAAATGCAAAATTTTATAGAAGATTAAGTGGGATCAAGTCCGCGAAAAAAGGTTTTGAAGTTATGATAAATGGATTCACCATTTTATTTGTTGATATTAAAATGAACATTAACAATATACCAAGACAAGTTTTTATATAATTCATTTTCAATTTATTATCATGATAAAATGAAAATAAATTATTCATCTTTTACACTTATATGTAATATAATCTCAGTAGTATTAATCCATTAGATCGAAACATTGGATGCATCCACTGAATAACTGTACTCAAATAAAAGGTAAATTGTTTTGATTCGTAAATATTAAATTTTTTTATGCAATACATGTTGATTTATTTTAAGCCTTATTATGCTTATTTACCAGGGGTGCCAGTGAGAATAAATCTTTGTCAAAGTAGGTATACTATGCACAGCTTGTTAAAACAATGGTTTCTATAGCCGGCTCTGCAGGTGTTTAGCTTTAAATAAAACACAGTGGCCTTAGGGTCCTGATCTGTGGAAAATGCTGCTATGGAGCCTTCGATATCTCAACAAAATAACACAGACAAACTGGGCAAAGAGGAAAGCCTTTCAGTAAACCCCCAGAGGGTGTCTGGAGGGTTTGAACTGGGATGAAAGCTATTGGGGGAAAAACATTTGCCTTGTAGAGCTCACAGCGTCACTTCCAATGTTGAGTTGATTCAGCTGGTGAGAGAAGATTTTCCCATCTGGAGGTTCTTCAGTAGCATTGGCTTTGTTTAATATGAAACGGGAAACACCAAACAATCAAACATGTGATGCAAATTATGGAAAAGAGAGCCATCTTTACCTTTAAAAAAGGGACCAATAAATGAACTGGAGCTGCTGTTTGAGCTGAGAAACAGTAAAAGTGTGGGCAGAATCTTCCCAAAAAACTGTAGAAGGGAGTTATGTGTTAGTTAAGTGTGATAGTGACTTTCAAAAATTAGCTAATATATATATATTTTTGGTTAAAGTCATCTTCTTAACTACGTTGTATTTGAATTTAAATTGAAATATTATGACCAACTTATTAAGTAATTCACAGCTTTTAAAAAATTAAGATAAAAAGTGTGGTGCCAGTTTGCAATTAAGATCCATAATTCAAATACAACTAAATACATACAACTGTGGTTTGAAAAGTAATCTAATTATTAATTAGAATTCAACTGTCTGGTTTTGTAAAGTATTGGCTAACGGAGGCTAAAGGACTGATCAAATGTATGCCACACTTTTTAGATTTTTTTTTAAAGCTTCAAACTTTGCTTTTTTCTCCTTAAAACATTGCACTATATTATTTTGGTGTATTATAAAAATGTATTGAACCAAAATTTAGTTTCACGGGCTATATATATTTTTTAATCACTTTTACTCGCTAGTAATCTTCTTACCTGTGCACGTTCATCTCCTGAGGGGGTTTGGTGGCTTTATCATAGGCAACTTTAGCAGAAATCCCAATGGCGATGATGAGCGCAATGACCCCGCAGGTGATGTACACCGTAGTGTTGGTCTGGTCCAGCGCTGGGTCGTATGTGTCTCCTGTGGGCGCTGGTGAAGGGGGCTGGGTTTTGATCCAGTCCGGGGTGTTGTAGTTGGTGCAGCTCTTCTGCTCCAACCGCTTCCCGCGATCCGCACAGCAGAAGCGCAGGAAGCAGCTGCCGCAGCAGAAGCGGTGGTCCGTGTTATTACAGGCGAACTCCTTGTCGTATTGGCCACTCACGTCGTAGTAGCCCATGCAGGTATCATGTTGACCCACGGAAGGAGCTTGGACCTGGGTGATTTTCCGCGGGATAGCGGCGGGGAGCGCGGTGGTGCTTGCGTTCACCTCCTTCACTTTCGGGTTCCTCCTCGGCGGGGGTTTGCTCCTCTTGTTGGCGTTGGCGGCAGCGCACAGGACATTTAGGGGGTCTAAGTAAATCAAAAGAAGCAGGAGGTGCTTTATCCCCATCATGTGAGGAGGCGCTGGTGTTGCCTTGTTGACCTCCACTTCCTTCTGCACTGTGTGTTCTGCTCTGTCCTTCTCTTCCAATTCTTATCGAGTGGAAACTCTTGCGCTTTTCTTCATCTCAGGGACTCGCATTGTTGCCAAACTCAAACTCTCGGACGTTGAGCGGCTGTTATTCTCCTCATTGGACATATTTTAAAACTTTAGCGATCCAATATATGGACTGATTTCAGATAGATGTTGAAATGTAGAAGGTTACTTTTTTGGAAACTGTGCGTAAAGAGACGAAATAACGACACGAAGTCCCCTTGTAGAAATCCGTTTTTGTCCGAATTTGTCGATGGATTGCGCTGTGGAGAGGTAAGAGGATGGTCATTAAAGCGTCGCTACTATAAACTTCATTGGGGACTGAATAAAGACAGAATAAATGCGGAATGAAACTCAGAAGAGTTTCAGCACCACGGACAGCGCCCAAGTCCTCATTAGGATTGTCGGATCGCAAAGAATTGGAATTAAAAGTGTAGTTTTACTTCTAATATCTTCAAAAATTGGAATGTATCTGTTTTTACTCGATTATATACATCACTTGTGTGTGCATTCGATGCGGATTAAAACTGCACATCCTCCATTTTACACAAACTTCTGATTATTACACTTCCAACCAGTTCCTCTAAAATAATTTACCTTAACTTTTGCTCTTCTGTCAAAAAACTAAACAAATAGTTAAACGGATAGCTAGCAGGTTGATAAGTAGTAGAAGGAGACTTACAAGCTTCGGAGTGGCTGGTAAGCGCCGCGCCGTCTCAGCTACTGAATCAAAGCGCCTTGGTAAGACAAGAGCCAAGACCTCTCTCCCTCCTCTCCGGCCCGCCTCCTCTCTCTCTGCGGTCGGCCCTCCACCCTCCCATCCTCCGGCCGCGTCACCAGATCAAATACCCCCGTTAACGACCAAATCGCCACTCCACCTACCCGGCCGCGTGCCTGCAGGTTTCACTTGATTCAGGAAAAAAAATCTGAGTTTAGGAAAACTGTTAAGGAAGAGGAGATGCGTTTTGGCGCAGACCTAGAGTTTCTCTGCGTTAGGGAATATTCCAACAATGCTTTGAGGGGGTTGGGTAGATAACAGTGAAAAGCACTGGGCTACAGTTTTAAGTTTAGTTTAGTTTACCTTTATTCAGTGGTTAAATCTAAAGAAAACGCAGAACTCAAAATACTTTGCAAGGCATTTGGATGCTGTTCAAAAAAACCGTAATTTTATTCATGTATCTGGTTACACAACAATTAAATGAATGCATTTCGGTGGGAGGATTCTTTCCTTTGTGCCTACTGAAACTTGGTGATGTTTTCAGATGAGTAAGCTAAAACATGCTATAGTTGCACCATGCTGCTAAGTCTTCAGAAGGGGAATGGTAAGACAAGGCTGGGTTGAAATAAGAAAAAATGCACAAAAAAAACAACAACAAAAAAACTGCATGATCCATAATTGCAGAGGAATATTTCCTGTTGGAATAAGACATATTACCCCTACCTGCTGCACATCTGTTCTTTTATCAGCCCAGGGCCAGTAGCATATTGGAATGTAATTAGCACAAGTTGTTGAATGCCTCTCTAACACCATTTACCAAAAAAAGAAAAAAAAAGAAAGATAATTTAAAAACAGGAAGAAAGAAAACCAACAAAATATTGATTTTCATTTTAACTACTGATTTTAGACTGGCACATCCAAGGTCCTTTTTTGATAATGTTTATACTACTTGTGCATTTAAAATAATGATTTCTTTATAATATGCTAAATGAAGGAGAAGAGACAGTTTGAAGCATTTTAGCACAGTTTCATCTCAGCTGCTACCGATGAAATCTGCTCTGTGAACAAAACTGACAAACTGATAAGACATAAGTACTATTTCCCTCATCTTTTAAATAATTTAAAGAAGAAGAGGTTATTTAATTGTATGCATCAATTGTTGTACAAGTGACTTACCTTTCTACTCGTCTTACTTGTCTAAGGTGTTTTTTTAACCTATAAGATTCTCCAGATGCCTGAGAACCTTTAATGGGTCCTTAAAGAGGAAAACTAAATGTTGCACTTAAGGCTATATCATAGGTTAAAATGTATAAACTGAAGTGGGTTTTTAGATATATGTCTAGTAAAAAGTATTTCTAAATAAAGAAATTAGCAATTTTTATTATATCTTCTATTTACCCTGCTTCAGGATAGGTCTGTTAATCTGTTAATGTTGCAATTTTAACACTAAGTTATATATTGATTCAGCCTAAAAATAATAGAACTACTCTAAAGACCATCTTAGGGTATCAGGTGGTAAAAAAACTAAACAAGGGGGGATTTAAAAATCCCTCTCAGTAACAACACGCTTTTGCTCGTTCTGGGGGATCTCAAGTAATTTGCCGCCCTGAAGGAATAGATAAATGGTCTCTGCATTGTTTTCCTGATCTGCCCTTAGATTTCCTCTATAAGGGGGAAGGTGTCTGGATCACCTTTAAATCAGGGGTGGACAATTCCAGTCCTTGCGGACCAGTATCCTGCAACTTTCATACGTGATTTAGGTTCAACACACCTTAATCAAGTAATTAGAAGACTGAGAGGACTCTGCAGGAACTGACTGCATACTGAGAAGGTAACACAGCCATTTGATTTCGGTGTGTTGATGGATGTGAAAGTTGCTGGATCCTGGCCCCTGGGACCTGAAACTGTGCACTGTTGCTTTAAATGGAGGTTCCCTAAACTGTGGCAGAATTTGGAAAATGAAAATCTCTGTTCATCTTCCTTTCCTTTTCTTTTTTTCACCTCTTCATTTTCTTCATGGATTCTTTTTGCAGTAAGATGAACTTATTCAATGTAGTCGAGACTGAAGACATGTTTTCTGATTGCATTTTAGCAAAATTATTTAATCAAAAAATAACTTAATTTTCTATTAAAAAAATAACATACAATAAAACTGTATTAATTATATCAGCATGAGGAGTTTTATGGGGCCCTCAGGAATGTGGAGCCCTAGGCCACCGCCTACTTGTGCCTAAATGTAGCTTTGCCCCTAGCCTGAAGGTGACTTGGTTGAGTGCCTGAACCCCCCCTTTGACGTGGAGGAGCACTAACTCTACTCTCTGCTCATCATAGATGATGCTGCTTCTCAACCTATGGTTGCCATATGTTTACATTGAACAGAAAAAACTGGGTTTAGAAGTTTGTATCCAGCATCTCTACAATATGTTCATTACATGTCCCCAAACTGTAGGCAAGGGCTGGATTGTAGCTGGACTGATGAATACAGAGATTTATTTAGCTTAGCTCATAGCTTATTGTTTGTCACAATAGAGCAAACCAGGACAATACCATTTTCCGACTTTGGAAAGAAAAGCAACAAACCATCCATCCATCCATTTTCCGTCAAGCTTATCCCAAGCGGGGTTGCGAGGGGTGCTGGTGTCTATCTACAGCTACGGACGAGAGGCGGGGTTCACCCTGGACAGGTCGCCAGTCCATCGCAGGGCAGCACAAAGACAAACAGTATAAACAACCATTCATGCACACACTCACACCTAATGAGAATTTAGAGAATCCAATTAACCTAACCATCAGACCAGAAGTGCATCAAACCAGAGGTGGATAATCCAGGTCCAGAAAATAAAAACCCTGCCTTGTTTTCCTTCATCCTATTCACGTAACCAAGTGATGTCTGCTTTGTGGAGTTGGAAATGGATATAGTTGAAACTGATCTCTGTACAGGCCTTTAACTTTCTGGAGCAGGACCTGGATTATCCACCTCTGCATCAAACATTTAGAAGAGCTGATTATAGTGCACCCTAAACTAGTGATTGTGAAATGAAGCCTCATGAGGCACTTGAACTGTTTGGCTAAATGCTTCAACAATACCCACAGTTCATGAAGCCTCATGTGAAAATGTCACCACCTATCTGTGGAGTGCAGAAGTACAGTTAGTAATATAATCTGATTTTTTGCAATTGTTTTTCTTATTTTTTTTCCCCCCCACATAAGTTCCTTTGAAATAGTTAATGATTGGTCTGTATAATAAAATATTTTGTAAGATATTTGTGTGTAAAATGTCTTAGAAGAGAAAAATCAATGTTTTCCTGCCATTTTTGTGAAATAAGCTCAAGCAGTCATTTTATTTAGACATGATAGTTTTTGGTTTTAATCGGGTTGAAAGTTCTGTGTTCAACCAATCTTTTGGTCAAAACAATCGATTGTACTTTGGCAGTGTTTTACCCAATCTATATTGGTACTAGGACAAACCAACACAAATTAATCACATTAGCCATAAAAAGTCTGATGTGAGTCTTTGAACCGTCAATCTCAAGAGTGGGAGTCCAACTCTTACAGCTCATGCCTCTAACAAAGTGATGATGATTCTGAAAGCTTAAAACCCATTACATCTATAATCAGCGTGTTGCTCAGATTTTGATCATTACATTGTTTAATCTGACCAAACTAGTTTTTAACTTACTAGATCAGTTGTTTTTCCAACTAATCTATTCTTAGAATATATCCAAACTCCATCCAACTGACAGTAACTCTCCTACAAACTCCTACATCTTGAATTCCTGGCAAGCTGAACTACTTCCCGAAACGGTCACATGGTATGGCAGGGCAGTGAGGCTTTGGACGTCTCTATTTTGGCTTCTCCCCCAAATGAAGCAAGCCAGCGATATGCACCTTGCGGAAACGCCCCCTCTATTACTCAACACTCGCCTTGAAGCCTTGGTTCATCTCATAACATCACTACCTTAAAGGCTTTATATGTCAGGTTCTGAAGGTTTGAAGAGGACTGAAATGCAGAGAATGAAGCTGAATGGGTTTCTTGCAGATTTAATAACCCAAAAGGGTGACAACTGAGGGGAAAAAACAAAAAATAACAAAATACAGAAAACCAAGAACTAGAAGACTTCAGAGAAAACTCTCCTGAGGGGCAAAGAAATTATGAGGAACCAGCAAAGAGTGACCAAACAGAAGGAGTACATATGGCATAAAGAAACAATGGGAGGACTAATTGCCAGACAAGTAACAGGTGTGGAAAGGAGAATCTAAAAGTGAGCTAGGGGAAAGAGACTGACACAAGAGGGCAACAGAGAGTAAACAAGAAATACAAAGGGACTCAAATACAACCAAAAAAAACTACAATAACACAAAATGGTGATGAAACCAGTGAAAACTAAAAAAGAAAACTTAAACAGAACCAAAACCATGACATTAGATTTAAGGTCCAAAAACTAAAGATAACCTGATCTCACAATTTCAGGTTTGTTTTCAGAAATGCATATTTCATCATAGTTTTTAATCATACAGTAACTATGTTGTAACATCATTTATTTATCAATCATGCATGTAGAGATTCCCAGCCTTGATTCATGCATCTCTGACTAATCCTTAGAAATCTTGCTTTGTGAGCAGCCGCTCCTTGCTGTCTTTGAACACGAGGGTCCATCACTGTTTTACATTGAGCAGTGATTATCCCAATCTTTTAGGAAGCGCCTACCTTGACCGAGCTGCAGCTGCTCAGTAAACAACATGCCCACTTTCACATATTAGTTATTGGTGATGGGAGGCAAAGCATGATCTCCTCTGCTTAAAGTTCTCCATTTGAGCAGATTAGCTACTTGCTTTAGCAGCTGAACGGCACAATGACAGCAACTGTTATTCTGTTAGGTTGTGTCTAGATCAAGATAATTTGTTTGTTTCTTTGCTCAGCTTTATTAAAGTTGTGTCATAATATCATTTTGCAGCAGCTCCATGGTAAGAGGGCAGCATCAAAGTGACAGTCTTTTTTCTGGGTTTGAAAAATTGCACAAGAAAACAAATAATATCTCATAACAACTAAATACTCTGTATTAGTAATATTTGATCATATACATTCCTTCAGTTCAATTTGGAAGGCTTAAAAAAGCATGATATAAAATATTAAAAAGTCTGCTGTACTTTATATAAATACTGCACCTGTTGCCTTAATGGTGACTGGAGGAGAGCTAGTGGTCATTGCTGAAGGTTAAGCGAATAAAAGGGCATTTTTGTCCTGTTTCTGCTGGAAGTTTAATGATATCCACAATATGTTTTAATCTGGTGAAACCTGCTGCACCAGATGGTGGAAATGACCACATTAAATCACCCTGAAAAGTAATTTTGACACAGAAAGGAAGTAGTTGGAACTGACTTTCAAACTGTTTGCTTTCATTGTTCTAAAAGTCCATGCCCTCACTCACTCAGTTATTATCTGATGTGTCAAAGCTCATCCATCTGGTGGGGCGACTGAAGCCACTGCTGAGAATTATTTGTTTTAGGCAGCCAGAGCGCTATTTGAGCAAGGTGAATGCTGTTGAACAAAGGTCTGCAGTTATTACTTCACAGAGCAGAGGTTTTACTTTGACTCCTTTGATGATCTGAGGAAATATTTTATTATGTCTTCTGCACATTTTAATGTGTCAAACCTAGTACCTTAATAAAGATCCTTCAATACAATAAAGAACAGGCCCATCTCTATCGTGTATAATTCAAGTTGTTGATGGCAGCAGCCCAGATTATTGCTGAATCCTAAACTGGCTCCTAAACATTATCCCTAAGCAAAAACCCTCTGTTTGAGCGTCCGGCACATTAAGGACCATCCCAAAGCATGTAGTGGGTTTGGCAAATGGACCGTTCAGCCCTTAATTAATGAGTCTGCATTGGTGCAGGGTCGACTGATTTGGAATTGAGTGTAACAAAGAACTACTGGCGAAGGAAACACATGCATTCAATTCTAAGTGCTGCTGGTTTGCTCGATCGTAGGCCCACTGACAGAAAAATTACAAGTTCTGAAAAAGAAAAAAGACGTCATTGATCTATAATTGGAAGGTCCTCTATGAAATAGTATTATTTGACCAGATAGATTTATTTTTAAGAAAATGGCAAATGTTTGATGCTATGTTAACCTGCACCACAAAGCTACAGCCACTTAGAAAGGCGTCACTGTGTTGTCAAAGGAATTACTGTTCTGTTGGAGGGAAGAGGCTGTCCCATCCACATTTGTAGCCCCACATACAATCCAGGTGCCTTCCACAGCTGTGAGTGTTATTTTATTGTGAGTGACACTTGATAGTTAAGGGCAAGTGGTTAGGGGGCGGTTTAGGATTCAGCCAAAATATACCTCCAGGATTGTGTCACAGCCAAACAGAACCAGAACAGATACAGCTACTTACTAGAAAACGCAGAGAGAATTGGAGAACAGAAGTACAGTAGAACATAACAGAGCCATGTAAAGTTGCCCCTGTGTCCTCCGGCAGCTTAAGCCTATAGCAGCATACATTAGCTACAGAGATAAGGATAAGGATACCCTGAGTCACTCTAACTATAAGCTTTATCAAAAGTGAAAGTTTTAAGCGTAGCTTTAAAGTAGACAGGTTGTCTGCCCCGTGAACAATATATGTTTAGAGTCAAGCTTAGCCATCACATTAATGATGTGTGAAGGCTGCACATACATGGACCGTTTGTGCTAAACAAATCAATGTACTCTGCATTTGCCTTGCTGAGCACAATGCAGCCAATTGCTTCACAAACCTAAAGGTTTAGAGCAGGCATGCTCAAAATTTGTCCTCCAGGGCTGCTGTCCTGCAGGTTTTTTTATAGGTTTCCCTGCTCCAGCAGAGCTGATTTTCATTGATAGCTGATTAACAGGCTTTTGTTGAACTGGAATCATCAGAATCAGCTGTGCTGAAGCATGGAAACCGGCAGGACAGCAGCCCTCGAGGACCGACTTTGGGTATGCCTGGTTTAGAGTTTGTGCTTTAATTACATTTTGGTGTGCATAATGACAATCACAAATCAGGTTTTACTGATACAAATCAGTGAAAGAAGGCAGAACCGTTCATTAAACATTAAGATATAAAAAGGTCTTGACTATTTTTTCGAGATAGATGATTTAAATCTCATCGTAATTAGAGCTATTAATTTGACAGAACACTCTAACTTGACTTTATTCATCTAAATTCTTTTTATGTTGATAGAAGAACAGAATCTGGACGTTAATAGCCAGCTAGTACATCATTTGATGAATCCAACCCTGAAAGTCTTTGACAAAAATGTGTCGAAGTCTATATCTCTTAACTGATAATATGACAGGAAGACATGAAAAAATGGCCTTCTGACAAATTTCCTTCCACTGTGGATGCTCTGGAAGGCAGCATTTGCAAATTGGCTCTAAATTCCTCTGTCAGTCAAAATGTCACATCAAAAGGGATGTTGGAGACAAAGTGAAGGATTGTCCATGAGACTTAAACAGGTCTGAAAGCATATTGCACCTCAGCAAAATAGTCTGACAGTTAACAATGGGGTCGATATGGGTTGAAAACTAATGAGGCCCTATTTCCACAAAGAAGTAACATAATAAATGAAGAAATCTTGAGCTCCTGGGTTGTTTTTTTCACATCAAACATCACAAGCTAACATGCTGCGAATGGATTACATTCTCCTGCTTTATAGAAGGGAAAGCTCTCGAAAGCACTCGCCTCATAATTGTCATGTTGATTATCATCATGAATGTGTGCCCCACATTCTCGCACTTATGTTTAGCTGGTCTATATTTCATCTTTCAATCAGGGATTTTATTTGGGTCTTGATTTGGCTTGGCTCAAAGCACAAACCAAAGTGTCTGCCCCAGTTTAAGTGCAGAGGGGAATTACTCTCCTTTGACACCATCCCTGTTCAAGGGTCCGATCTGCTGCCTTCGTTAATGAGCCAGGCAGCGTCAACATGGTTAATAAGCTTTGTGAAGAATACAAATGCAATCACCCGTGGGTTGGGTAATTCTGGGTAGCCGAGGAGAACAATTTGTTTTATCTGGCAAATATAGAGAGGGTGTGAAGATGCTATCAGCCATAATCAGGAAAATATAAAATTTTAATAAACCTTTTCAATGATGATGACAACTTTCAATTCTAATCAGCTTTATTCCACAAGATAATTTTATTAATGCAGGTTGTGATATTGTGTTGAACAAACTGTGCATCCAACAGTGATCCAAAAGCAGAAACTGTATAAAGAATGTAAAAAAGTAAGAGATGAGATGGTGTTATTCCTTACCTGTTACTGAAAAAACGCTTTCAAGCACCAACAAACATTAATCTGTTGACACTGACATATTATCTGCGGCAGCTTTCCCAATTCCAACTTTCCACAAACAAAGAACCAGTGGAAGATAATAATGAGCTAACCTACAGATTGAGCATGCAAGCAGTGTTTTCAAGTACTTTTACTCATAAAACCTGGTTTATATTTAACATAAAAGCCTTGTTTACTTATACTGGTATATGGTGCTTTTGCTTATTTTAGCCTAAATACGCTTTTACTATATTAAACTTGATCGCTATTAAGGAGGATCATAAAAACCCACACAAGACTGGACAACTTGGGTGGAACATTTTAAGTATTAATAAATAATTATATTTATTAATGCTTTATATTAAATAAAACATAAAAATCTGAAGAAAAAAAAAACATAGACTTTTGCAATGATTTATATTTGAATATAATTAATGTTTAGGTCAAAACACAAATTTTTGTGTGGGTGAGTGTGTCTGGAGACATTCCATGTTGAAGGTTTTAAACTGGAGCCGTAAAATAAACCGTTCCAGACTAACAAGCTAAACAAACCCTGATATATTTTAAACAGCGGACTAAAGTTTATCTTGTTGCTTTTAAGCAATGAACCAATCCAAGAGTGTGGAATTGCTTACCATCTTTGTTTTATGATTTATGAAACATACTGAAAAAAATCTATGAATGGAAATGTTTAGAATCTTAAAATGGGAACTTTGTAGGAACCCTCAATGCAATCATTAAGTAAATGTATGAATTAACAATATTTTCATTTATCGCTAGACACATATCAAATGTTTTCCTGGCTTGTTGTTAAGATTAGAACACAAAATTTCACACCAATGTAATAGAAATCCGTCCGTCCGTCCGTCCGTCCGTCCATCAATCCATCCATCCATCCATCCATCCATCCATCCATCCATCCATCCATCCATCCATCCATCCATCCATCCATCATCCATCCATCATCCATCCATCATCCATCCATCATCCATCCATCATCCATCCATTCGTCCATCCATCATCCATCCATCCATCCGTCCGTCCATCCGTCCGTCCGTCCGTCCGTTCGTCCATCCATCCATCCATCCATCCACCCACCCACCCACCCATCCATCCATCCATCCATCCATCCATCCATCATCCATCCATCATCCATCCATCATCCATCCATCCATTCGTCCATCCATCATCCATCCATCCATCCATCCGTCCGTCCATCCATCCGTCCGTCCGTCCGTCCGTCCATCCATCCACCCACCCACCCATCCATCCATCCATCCATCCATCCATCCATCCATCCATCCATCCATCCATCCATCATCCATCCATCCATCCATCCATCATCCATCCATCATCCATCCATCATCCATCCATCCATTCGTCCATCCATCATCCATCCATCATCCATCCATCCGTCCGTCCGTCCATCCATCCGTCCGTCCGTCCGTCCGTCCGTCCGTCCATCCATCCATCCATCCACCCACCCACCCACCCACCCACCCATCCATCCATCCATCCATCCATCCATCCATCCATTTGGAAAACATTATTTGCCAGTAAATAAATTTCCTTTAAAAATGTGAACAAAACTTCACAAAGCTTGTGGTGAAGGCCATTGGAGAGGAAATTTCGATAAAACATTTTCCTCTGTTGTTAAGATCTTTGGTTCCTACTGTACTTTTTAAACTTTATCTGCCTTGTTTAACTTTTGTTCCCAGAGAAATAACATGTTTTATGAGCAGGTCCTATACTTTTGCTTAATACTGTTGCTTTCAGCTATGGACAGAGTTCATACAAAGTGAAACTTACTAAAATGAAACTGACACTTGACTGGAAGATGTTTTTGCATCTGTCTGCTGATGTAAAGCAAAGCCCCGTATTTAATTCATAATTCGAATTATACGTTTCCTAGTGCATTTTGAGCAAACGTTTTTGGCTCACGTGTCATATAGAAACATTCCCATGTGAAGAACAGCTCCATGATCCTATGAATTATTTACTTAATATTATGGAAATGAGAATATATCTGATTTCTTGCCCTTTTTCATTAAAAGTGCCACCTTTTTCTTGCAGAGAATAATTGTGAGAAAGCAGTTTTACAGTGGAACTTAGGATTTTTTTTTCATCACCAAAAATAATTAGAGGGAAAATAGAAATAAGGACAATAAAGAAAACTTTTAAAAAGGGATGTAGGTGGCTTTGGAGATGTGAAGGACATGTTTCAAGTTCACATTCAGCGACTGGAGCAAAGCTGCACTGTGGGTATCGGTGAAGTTGACACCTGGAGACTGTAAAACAAAATTTAGCAGAAGCTGAAAAGTTAAGTAACAGCACAGCTTTTTACAATTAAAAATTATTAATAGCGCAGCGTGGGTTAAATTTCCCCCCTACATGGGAAGAGCAACTTCTTAAAGTAAAGATGCTTTAATAGAACCAACACATAGTGGTGTGTTTTTTTTTTCAGGTAGCGATCCGGGCCAAACTGGGAGTTGATCTGGTGGCATTGATGCCGTTTTTTCCATATCACATACAGCACCGTGATCTGCTCTTAGCCACCATGAGTTGAATAGACAAGAGGGACTAGTGTTACAAAATGTAGTCAGTGTTTTATAAGTTAAAAAACTCTATAATTTGAGAGAAGAACTCAACCCAGAATTCAAGGCGAGACAGACAGTGTGATAAATCGAAGCATTTTATTAAAACAAAGATAACAGAAGCTGCAGATCTGCAGCGGCTGAGGCGGGGAACCACCCATCACTGGAAACTCTGATCGGAGAAAAACACAGGTAAGTGACCATGATAACCTGACTGGAGGATGGTTATCCATGTGAGTCACTAATCTGGTTTTCAAGTTCAGTCCATGGCCAGAGAATGAGGTCGGATCCAGCTGGTGGGCTGCCAACAAGAGTGTCCCAGGTGCGGCAGTCCCGAAAGGCAGCAGGAGTCCGAGCCAGGTCAGGTAAACAGATCAAAACACGAAAGCTCAGAGGTCCAGGAGTCTGAAGCCTGATCAGGGATACTGATCAAAACAGGAACAGGCTGGTTCAAGGTTCCAGGGGACCACAGAGAGATCAGGCAGAACGTTTAGATGGGAAGCGGCACGCTCAGTTGCCGAGAGGCAGAACAGGTCAGGATATGAGGAACACTACGAAATGCTAAAAAACTCGCTCTCTCCACTGAGCCAAGATGGGAACAGGCACACTCAGTAGATAAGAGGCAGATCAGGATCAGAAAATAAGGAACATTAAGAAATGCTAAAAACTCCTCTCACCACTGGCCCCAGAAAACGAGAACATGAACTAGACAACAACGTCACATCAATGCTGGTGAAGATTCTCAGTTATCCAGGTCATAGTAATTCCACAAAAGTAAAAAAAACAAAAACAAAAAACAATCCAATGGACTTTGTTTCCAAGTTTGAAGACGTTTTGCTTTCCATCCAGGAAGCTTTTTCAGTTCAAGATGTCAGAAATAGCGTTTCGGTTGAGGCTTTATAGAGTAGCCCAACAAAGCCTTGTTTTGGCTATATAGTCCCCGCTCTAGGGGATTATGTAGTAATTGAGGGATTTAGGGCTTAGGGCGGATGTTTGGTCACAGTAAGCCTGTATGACCTATAAGAACAGCAACTCTTAGTGTGCACATGGAGAAATGGGCTTGTGCATGCTCTCACATGCCTGCTCCCTCTCGGGAAGGGTACAGGGTTGTGCATGTGTATTTTATTAAAAGTGAAGAGGGCAGGTGTTTGAAAAAATTCGCAAAAATCCTCGAAAATACCATTAATCAAAGTGCTACAAAAATGGAGCCTCAAGGAACCCCATAAATTATCATTGTTTATTTAAGGTGATGTTTGAACTTCGCAGGGTTTTTTTAATCTTTTACTCAAAATACTGAACAGAACCCAAAAAAGATCATAATAATAAGAAAGAAGAGGGAAGAGTAAAGGGTAATTATGCTGAATTTTAACTAAGCTTATTGATTTTTTCAGGCTACCAGGCCCTTTGATCCCTTTTTTGAAAATTAAGTTAAGTTCTTAGGAATGAAAACATTTCTTGATATCGTCTTTAAAATAGTAAGGCCAAATATATTTAACAGTTAAAAACATTGCATTAATTCAAATTCAATTCAGTTCATTTATATAGATCCAAATCACAACATGTCATCTTAAGGCACTTTACAATTCAACCAGATCATACAGTCAGATTGGATTTCTAACTAAGGAAAACCAGCTGATTGCTTCAACTCACGGACTTGTCAGCAATCCCTCACACTAAGCATGCTTGTAGCGATAGTGGAGAGGAAAATCTCCCTTTTAACAGGAAGAACCCTCCAGCAGAACCAGGCTCAGTGTGAACCCCTGCTGAGGCCCACTGGGGTTCAAGGAGACAAAGCTGACATACAGAAAAAAAAACGTATATTAGAAGGAAGGCATAACACTTAAAACATGAAACAAATTAATCATAAATAATAAAGTAACATCATCTAATTGGTGCATAACATACATCTATGGCCAGATAAAGAGGAAAACATTTGTTTTTTTTTTTTCTAATTTGTCTTCCTAAAACAAAATAGCTATGAAATCTTGGGCTGTTTTATCTGGAGGATGTACAGAAAACGATCAATGGCAGCAATCATAATGGACCACATTGACAAGATAAGCTGCATGATAAAAAAAAAAAACACCTAATGAACTGGTATTGGTATCATAGAATGGTATCCAGAGAAGTTAAAGCTTTTGGGCATGTTTTTTCTTTTCTTTTTTTTCTCCTTTTGGAGCTGTTACAAACACAGGTTGGTAAAGAAGCAATGAGAGGAACTCCAATTTTCTCTCTGAAAATCGATGCTTGCAGCGCAATTATTAAAACTGAAAGCAGAAGATCAGACTGTCAGTGTTAGGGAGCCTCGCACTGGCAGATGTTATGTGAAAACTAACATCTGGCTGTCAGTTAGAGGGCAGGTGAAAAGGGATGTTGTTGCTTGCTGACATATTTCATGTTCTGCATCATTCTGGTTGTAAGTTTGAAGAAAGAGGCAAGAGAAAACAACTCCCCAACTTGAATAGCAATAGATTTGCTTCCTTTTCATCACCTATGTGCAGCAAACATGATGGACAGGAGGAATTACAGGCTGTAAACTGTAGAACACATTCGTCTTTCTTCGCTGGAAAACTCTAGCACTATACTCATTTCACCTTTGCAGCAAGAGCATTGCTTCCAAATTGCTTCGTTTCCTGCGAAGCCCTGGATTGCTGTAATGAACACAACAGTCCTTGGGCGCTTCAGTGGATCCTTTAACGCTTCCAAATTTTTTTGTGTGTGTATTTTTGCAGCGCCTTTCATGATGAGCGATTACCTTCATTCGTGTAAGCAGCTGCTGAAAGCAAACGCACGGCCAGGACGCACAATGAGCTCTGCTGGAAGTTGCTAGAGGTCACATTATATGGCCAATCATTGCTTCATTTGTTCTCGTTAAGTGTGTCATAATTGCAACTGTCCATGGCCAGAGCTCTAATCATGAGTGACAACTCTGCCAATTTTACAAGGCCCTGCATGCAGTCGGCCCCCAGGATGTGGTGCCATTATTTCTGTTCAGCAGGCTTTACAGTATTTGAGGAGGATTACTGCTGCTTGTTTATTTGCAGTGATGTTCGTGCTCTGACTTGGAAGGTTAAAAAAATGCACCAGTAAACACAGCCTGGAGATTGAGCAGGGAGTACTGCCTGTGACAAAGTCCATTCTCTCTGGTATCCAATCAATAAGAGCCTCAGCAGCGTTCCTTCACACAATCTCCATGTGTTTGTGTGTCCAGTTAAGGAGCAAAACATAGATTTTCTTCCTGTTTCGTTTTTAGAGCTTGAGTCTTCCACTTTACCCACAAGAAGGGTTGCTAAATTGTAGCTGCATACTAACAGCTTCCTCTGAATCAATTACCATTTGGATATAAATGTCACTGCTTTGGAAACTGTCACTGGGCAGAGACTGTGAGGAACCGCTGGTTTGTTAAGGATAGAGGGGAAACCGAGAGCTTCATAAACAAGCATAAAAACCCCCACCACATATTTTCTAATAAAGCAATCATCTTACACTCGGAAGTGTATAGCAGAGGCAGAAAACAGGAAATGAAAAATTCTCTGGTCATTTCATTTTGGTTAATGTTGTGTTCACACTGAATCCTTCCTTTAAACTGACAGACATGATCATTCTGAACTGCAGGCTTCAGATACATTCAGTAGCCTGGTAGCTATTTACCATAAGAACCCAGATGTCAAGTCTAAATAATATTTCTCTCTCACTCCTGACCTGTAACTGACATGACCTCACCTCCAACCTTATCTTTGTTTTTTTGCAGGGGTTTATCTTGCCTTGTTTTCTGCTCAGCTGTAATGCTGTCCTGTAGGGCAACATCAGCTGACCTGCTGGTAACCTCAGTTTCTCCTGTAGATGATACACCAGGTCCTGTCTTACTAATTCAGTCTATCATAGATCCCATAGATTTTCTCATATATTGTGCAAATTCTCAGTGATGTTTCAGGCCAAACACAAAACAGGCTTAAATTGGAAGTACTTCTGTGGCTCTCTCATAGACATCGCTACTGACTGTGCTTTTACTGTGACTGACTGTATGTGGTCTTTTTTATATTCCTGATTTGAATACTGCCTCGGAGTTGATCTGCTAAGCTGTATTTCTCTCCTAAATGAAGCCGCTACAGGAGCTACTGCTGCCATTAACTTAACTTTTCTCTCGCATAAAAAGCTATTCGGTGTGACTGTTTCGAAGTTCCTTTAACGTATCTGCTCTGTGCAGAAGCACACACACACACACAGACACATACCGACACACAAGCGTGTTTCTCTATCCTCGTAGGGACTTTCAATTGACTTCCATTCATTTGTTACCCATTTCTACAGCCTAATGTGACCCTTACCCTAACCCTAAGCATTACGAGTTTATACCTAAACCCTATCCTAAACTTAATTCACACCTTAGTCCTAAACCTAACACTTAGGCCTAAAGCAGCATTTGTACCCATGGTCCCCACTAGAGCACTAGGTCCCCACAATGTGCTAAAATTTATGGAAAATGGTACCCTACACTTAATAAATGCTTTTCTTTAACCCTTATTTAGGTTATTTAAGTCACTTCATATGATCAGCGGTGTAGTGGGTAGCAGTACTGCCTTGCAGCAAGAAGGTTCAGGGTTTGATTCCCGGCCCGGGTCTTTCTGCATGGAGTTTGCATGTTCTCCCTGAGCATGCGTGGGTTCTCTGTACTCCAGTACTCGGGCTTCCTGTATGTCTCTTTGTTGCCCTGCGATACAGTGGCAACCTGTCCAGAGTGGACCCTGCCTCTCTCCTGTAGACAGCTGGAGATACTTAATATATAAAATGATCATTTCATTATTCAGAAAAAAGTGTGGTAAAAATAAAAGAAAAGCAGAAATCTATATGTTTTTGTACCGGATAAGATTTTAGTCTTATTACAAAATGTTTTGCCTCCAGGCGGTATTTGTCTTGCATCGCCGTGAAACAAAAGTCCAAAGACAACCTTTGAGTTTCCCA
Source organism: Cyprinodon tularosa (assembly GCF_016077235.1). NCBI lineage: Eukaryota > Metazoa > Chordata > Actinopteri > Cyprinodontiformes > Cyprinodontidae > Cyprinodon > Cyprinodon tularosa. The sequence continues at coordinate 102,274 of NW_024037877.1, forward strand.
CTGAAGGTAATAAAGCTGAGTTATTGAAATGTCAATATAACATTTACTTTTAATAAACTAAAGGCAATAATGACTTTTATTATGAGAGGAATGTCTCAAGGTGTCCTCTCGAATGGTTTTAGTTAAAAAAAAAAAAAAAAATGACCAAAATGCATGGAAAGATCACCTTTACTTTTTTTTTTAACTTATTTCTGGAATATTATGACCCAAACCGAAGATGTTAAAGAATTAAATAGAATTAAGTCTTAAAATGTCCCTTGAATAAAGGCTTATTTTAGCTGCAAACAATGCATCCATTTATCAACCATATGAATGTTATTTTGTTATGCACCTGGTAAAAATATACAGGATGGGTTTCATCTTCGATCTTAAAATAGAAATAAAGAAACAGTTAAGCTTATTTTTAAACCAAATTGGTACCAGTACTAAAAAGCATTTAATAGATCCAATTGAAACACACAAAAATATTAATCTAAGATTAATCTTGTTTTCTAGTCTTTCAGGACCAACTCTGAGGTACTTAGAACATATTTGCTCATTGTTGTTTTTTGTGGAGTACATCGCATCACTGCCTAAAGAGAGGTATTTACATAGATTAGCATATATAAATAGATAGACATAAATAACAGAAATAACAGGGATATCCCCAAACTTAAGATGATTTCAAGCAAAGCCCAAAAGTTTTGAAGTCATGATGCAAATAAACTTCTGCTTATTCAAAATACTTTAGGTACTGTTTTTGCCTCCTGCTCCTAACTCCTTTCCCTTCACGATATGTAGGATCAAGAGTAAGAAAATCATCATGGTTAGGATAGCAATTATGGACTGCTGTGGTGAATTCAGGCAGACTTTAACATTGTGGACTTTAACTTGATGGGTATGAACATAGAGGATGCTTGTCAAATTGAAAATACAGTCTTAAAAAAACTGAAATTACACAAATGTTAGATCAAGTGCTATGTAAACAAACCAAAGCAGATGAAGATGTGTTCATTAGCATGTGTCACACAGAGTACAGGGTAAGCTTAATGAGATGAGATGAGCCAGGCCAATACACTCTGTCATGCAAATGATTGTGGGCAACCGTATGGTGCCTGTGCAATGGAGAAAAATGTCACAATGTCCCCATGCTAGCTAAGCATTGCAAAGCATTCTTCCTTTTCTTCCTATCTCCTTCCTTACTGCTATTTCTTTTCAGAAAACCAGTCTTTGTAAGGATTGATTGAGATTATATTCAGAGTATTATAGTAATCTCTTTCCGCATAAAGATAAGCTGAGGCGTAGACATAAATAAATAATTTACCAAACCTTTGCTTTCTTTTAAGCTTCTCTGAACAAAACATAAAAGTGCAGCGATCAGAAAATGACAACAATTGCGCTGTGTTGTGTGGTGCACATGCCCAGTTCCCCAACTTGGTTGTTAATGTGTCACAGCGCCACCAACAGGTCTGGCATAGTTTCACAGTGTTTTCAGGTTCTTCGAGTAGAGACACAACAAATCACAATACTCATAACATGAACAACAGGAACAGTTTCCTAAATACAATAGTATCATCAACTTCTGAGGTCTTAACAATATATTTTGTGCTTAATCTTTCACTGTTACAGAAGTATTGAGCCCTCAAGTTAAAATAAGTTTTCTAGGAAGGAAAAAACCTGCCTATGGTTGTTTGCTAACTCAGTTATGGGTTAAATGGGGGATTTTTGCTTTGTCTCTTTTCCAAGTTATTGTTTTTAAAACAAATTATTACTTGTCTGTGCTTAACCTTAGTGCTTCCTAACAAAATTAGAATCTAATGTGGTCATTATATACAAACACACTATACATACAATGAGTTAAAATGTTGAATTTTGCTGGAAAGTTAGGCGAAAATATGCTTTGGTCTAGCAGCAGAAAAAGAATGAAAAAGAATGAGCTAATTAAAGCATGAGTGAGGAGGAAAATGTGAAACATTTGAAGCAGAAATGTTCCTGCCTGCACTCTTCCTTTTGTTCTCACTCTGAGCATGTCAGTCCATGAATGGCTGCGGCACAAAGACACATATAGAGCCAGGACAGGAATGAGATGATGACAGATATGGTCACATCTCACTGCTCGCAAAGGATAAAATCTGAGACACGCAGGATCCAACACCCAGGCTGCCGATAACTTTGCTTCATTTTGCTCACTTAATGGTCCAGTACCACCTGCCAGTCGGCCATTATCGCATCCATCACTCCAGCTAATAAGGATTGCCAGATAAGGAGTCTCTTTAATAAGACCAATCAGGCTTTGAGGCTTTTGTCTTTCTGATCTGTCCTTATAGGTCAGGAACATCTTTGCATCGCTTAGCCTTTTAGAGTGCCTTTCATTTATATTTTTTTACTCTCTAAAACCTTTCAATGACAAAAACAAAATTTAAGAAATAAAAAAAAAACTATTGGAAAATGCCAATTATTTTTACTAAAACCAAAAGACTGGAATTGCTACAATTTTCTATCTATCTATCTATCTATCTATCCATCCATCCATCCATCCATCCATCCATCCATCCATCCATCCATCCATCCATCCATCCATCCATCCATCCATCCATCCATCCATCCATCCATCCATCCATCCATCCATCCATCCATCGGTGCTCTTTTCCATTTAACCTTTTTCAGTACTACTGAATCAATTACTTGCAGAGATGGCAAAAGTACTCACTTTCCGTACTTGAGTAAAAGTACAGATACTTGTGTTAAAAAATACTCTGGTAAAAGTGGAAGTACTGATTAAACTTCTTTACTCAAGTAAAAGTAACAAAGTACAGGCTTGTAAATTTACTTAAAGTATAAAAGTAAAAGTAGAAACCACTTTTTTCATGCCGTTGCCTACATTTTAAATGGATGTCTGCCAATAGGACTAGATCTCCGTTGTGTTCATTTTCAATCATCTCGTCGTCCATGCTAATATGCTAACGCCACCGCCACCAAGCTGCAATGATTTGCCGCCAATGAATACCGCCGAATCTGTCGATTCATCTTGTAGTGGTGCGTCAAATGCAACGTAGATTCCCATCCAATCAGATTGAATTTGGTATTGATGGCGTGAAAAATAATAACGGTAACTCCATTGAAATGATTCAAAACTAAAGTAACGAGCCAATTTTTTAAAATGTAAGGAGTAGAAAGTACAGATATTTGTGTAAAAATGTAAGGAGTAGAAGTAAAAAGTCGCCATAAAAATAAGTAGTAAAGTAAAGTAAAAATATCAGAAAAATCTACTTGAGTACAGTAACGAAGTATTTGTACTTCGTTACTTCCCATCTCTGATTACTTGTGAACCAGCCAGAAGTGTACCAAGGCACGAATCTCCATCTAAACTGAATCATAGCTGGTATAAGAGAGTATTGGTTTGATACAAAAGCAGAGGCCCAACGCATCTCTGGAGGAGCTAAAAAGATAAAATCTCATGAAGGTGAATCTATGGAGCATAAGCACAAAGCCATTATTCAAAGAAACCCTCAAGAATTCCGATCTGCAGTTTGGAAAAAGCCATAGGATACAGAGGAAACACAGTAGATGGTTCTCTGTTCACATGAGAGCGTAATGAACCTTAGTCAAGACAAAAAATAAATAACACTGCATCTCTAAACATGTCAAAGTGGAGTCATTGTGGAAATGCATTTCTTAAGCTGAAACACAAGCACACACCAGGAAGCAAATCTGAGATGAGCAACCCTATACAACCCTTAAGATACAGTAGCATAGGAGACAATGCTTAAATTTATCCCAATCAAAATCAGGTGATAATCTAGAGATTATCAAGACTTTAAAATAAAAAAAATTATTAGGTCTAATAATGTTCAAGGTAGGTGGAGACTAGCCTGGTGAGACCATCCTGATCTCGCGAGCTTTCAAGGTTTCACTCGCAGATCAGTCTGGAGACTCTCCGTTAAAGAAAATTTGGAGCCGTTCACCAAACGAACGTCCAATCAGCGTTGGCTTTGAGGCGGGTTGAGGTGTGGCGCAACGAGAAGCGCGACAGTTCAGTCTAAAGAACATGGCGGCTTCAGCCGATGAAACTAGCGTTAGCGTGGCTATCGAGCAAGTTTTATCGGAATTACAGAGTATTTCTTCACTGAAAGAAGAGCAAAACACTGCTCTGGAGGCTTTTCTCAGAGGAAAAGATGTTTTTGTTCTTCTCCCGACTGGTTTTGGCAAGAGTAGCCTGGCTTGTGGTTGTGTTTTCGTCGTCGCTCTGTTAGTACGTCATATGCTTCGTTGATCTGATTGGTTTATTTGGCCCGTCTATCACCAACATAGGCCAATCAGCTAACCAGTATTTTCGCCCCTTCTCAAAATTACTTCAACGGAAGGTTTCCAGATGGATATGCGGAGCAAATCCATCTGGCGGAGTTAGGTTAGGTGGAGACATAGCTAAAAGAATTTCAACTGGGATGCATAAGAAGGTGATTTTGCAATACTGGCTCAAAAAGCATTAAGCACTTTTTTTAGATTTTAATTTTTTAAAAAGTTGGAAAATCATCCCGTATTTAAAATTTCATTATCACATACAATGGAAACAAATTACATTGACTCTTGTCGTTGTGAATCGAGATTTAAAAAAAAACTTCAAAGAATGTGAATTGTTTAGCAAGGCGTTGTATTTAAAGAACCTATCAAATTTGAGCATGAAGAATGTAGCTGTTTTACTAAATGATTGTCTGCATTTCTGAAAAGCAAACACTTTCCTGTGACCATGTAATGGTTTATGGCATTTAGAACTTTTGAAACATGCTTAATCTCAAGATAATTATGGTGAATCTGACAGCACTATCCATCACGGCCAATTGTAATTACCTGCATATAGATCACTGTCACATGAAAAGGGCTATTAAGAGGAGACTCTGAGTGTGAATAGAAAACATTCAATCAAAGTGCCAACAGCAACATGACCAGCAGCCAAAAGCAGTGATTGAACAGGGATTTTAAACAGGACATCCCAATCTCATGGTGTTGCTCCCAGGTGGGCTTGCTGCATGTGGCAATCACACAAACTGGTAGATCAGAAAGGTATGTTTGTATCTCTTTAAATTACCAACCCTGATAAGCTAAACTAACATCCCAGGATTTCACCCTGCAAAAAGCTTGAATGTTAAAGTTTTATTATGACATCTTTAACCAGCCGACAGTAAAAACGTCCCTGTTAAGCTTATTACAAAACACTTCATCACAAGGTACTTATAACCAAAATATTCCAAGTTACGAAAACATGTAAAAAATAGATCCTAGTTATGAAACGACGCAGTTTATTCAGGTCAGTTTATTATTCCAATTGTTGAAAACCTTGTCTATCCAAGGAAACCCATCAGATTGCATCAAGTAACTCACTTTCAGCATTAGGTAGCTCTGAGGTAGGATGTAGCGACTGTGGACATCTGGCATACAGCAGAAGAAAGGTCAACCCCTTTAACAGGTGCAAACTTTCAGCAGAACCTGGCTCAGTCCCAAATCTTTCCATATGGATGCTTAGATGGGATTTCTAGGGGTGATATTTCAGCACATTAGACATCTCTTTGGACATTACATGGACATTTTAGTTAGAAAGATCAAATTTTATCTGTAAAACCTCGGCTGTAACTCCACCTAAAATGAGATGTTTTAGCTGCCCAAAAAATGAATAAAATAGTGAAGAGTTTAAATAATTCATATATGCTAAAATATAGAAATGATCTCCGCCACAGCTTGGCCTCCAGTGACTTACAGGTCTAGCATGAAATGACTTTTCCTTTCCCTCAATTAATATGGAATAAAAATCTGTAAAGTGACACCAATCCCAAGGTTACAAATGGGTACAGTCTATATCTCTGTTGGTCTCGATTATCATTTAAACACTGTCCCATGAACTCATTGCATTAATGGTGAAATCAAAACAAATTTTTGCTAGTGTGGTCATCAATAATGATGGAATCTCTCTAGGTCATGCTGAAAAGATCAAAATCACACGTGAAGATTAAGAAAGTTGGGGAATATTCTCTTGATTTCAGTGATTTCTTGGTCTAGATTTGACTGAATTGTTTGCCATTTAGTAGTCAGATGACTCCATTTTTTGAGAAATGACCAGAATTTTTTTGGTGGGATACATGAAGGATTCATGTGCCATGTATCATTGTAATGTTAAAAAATAAAACATAATCCTACAGTAGACCTGGGTTTTGTCAGAACGTAAACGTATATCATCAGTTTAAAAACAAAAAGCAATTTGATTATGATAAAATAAGAATATTTAAACCATTATCTGTCTCGATAGTGTTTTGATGTGATTTCAACTGCTGTTGAAATCCATCCATCCATCTTCTTCCGCTTATCCGGGGCAATCCCAAGGCGCTCCCAGGCCAGCCGAGAAATGTAGTCCCTCCAGTGTGTCGTGGGTCTCCCCCTGGGCCTCCTCCCGGTGGGACGTGCCTGGAACACCTCACCAGGGAGACGTCCAGGAGGCATCGTGATCAGATGCCCGAGCCACCTCAACTGGCTCCTCTCGATGTGGAGGAGCAGCGGCTCTACTCTGAGTCCTCCCCGGATGGTTGAGCTCCTCACCCTATCTCTAAGGGAGAACCCAGACACACTCATTTCTCATTTCAACTCATTTCAGACGTTTGTATCCGAGATCTCATTCTTTCGGTCATGACCCAAAACAAATGACCATAGATGAGGGTAGGAACGTAGATCGACCAGAAATCAAGAGCTTTGCTTTTTGGCTCAGCTCTCTCTTTACCACAACAGACCGGTACAGAGCACGCTTCACAGCAGACGCCGCACCAATCCGCCTTTCGATCTCCCGCTCCATCTTCCCATCATTGCTGTTGAAATCAGTATCGCAAAACTCTCACAAAGAGCTGATCTACAGTAACTAAGTTCTTTTCAATCTTTCCCGGAATCTCCTATCAGAAAATCAAGGAGAAAGAAAATTCCCCTTCCTAATAAAAGCAAATATAAGTAAACAGGGACAAAGCTAGACTGTAGAGACCATGGCCCAATCCCAGCTCCCTAGCCCTTATTCACCTCCACTGGCCCTCACCCATTACCCACTAACAATGGAATTGAAGCAACAATGGTTAGGGCTTCATAATCTTTCCTAGGAATTGAAATACCCCTTGCTGCACAGTTGACATTCTGGTACGTAAATGATTGCGTATCTACACTATATTGCCAAAAGTATTTGCTCACCCATCCAAATTATTGGAATCAGGTGTTCCAATCACTTCCATGGCCACAGGTGTATAAATTCAAGCACCTAGGCATGCAGACTGTTTTTACAAACATTTGTGAAAGAATGGGTCGCTCTCAGGAGCTCAGTGAATTCCAGCGTGGAACTGTGATAGGATGCCACCTGTGCAACAAATCCAGTCGTGAAATTTCCTCGCTCCTAAATATTCCACAGTCAACTGTCAGCTGTATTATAAGAAAATGGAAGTGTTTGGGAACGACAGCAACTCAGCCACGAAGTGGTAGGCCACGTAAACTGACGGAGCGGGGTCAGCGGATGCTGACGCGCATAGTGCGAAGAGGTCGCCAACTTTCTGCAGAGTCAATCACTACAGACCTCCAAACTTCATGTGGCCTTCAGATTAGCTCAAGAACAGTGCGCAGAGAGCTTCATGGAATGGGTTTCCATGGTCGAGCAGCTGCATCCAAGCCATACATCACCAAGTGCAATGCAAAGCGTCGGATGCGGTGGTGTAAAGCACGCCGCCACTGGACTCTAGAGCAGTGGAGACGCGTTCTCTGGAGTGACGAATCGCGCTTCTCCATCTGGCAATCTGATGGACGGGTCTGGGTTTGGCGGTTGCCAGGAGAACGGTACTTGTCTGACTGCATTGTGCCAAGTGTAAAGTTTGGTGGAGGGGGGATTATGGTGTGAGGTTGTTTTTCAGGAGCTGGGCTTGGCCCCTTAGTTCCAGTGAAAGGAACTCTGAATGCTTCAGCATACCAAGACATTTTGGACAATTCCATGCTCCCAACTTTGTGGGAACAGTTTGGAGCTGGCCCCTTCCTCTTCCAACATGACTGTGCACCAGTGCACAAAGCAAGGTCCATAAAGACATGGATGACAGAGTCTGGTGTGGATGAACTTGACTGGCCTGCACAGAGTCCTGACCTCAACCCGATAGAACACCTTTGGGATGAATTAGAGCGGAGACTGAGAGCCAGGCCTTCTCGTCCAACATCAGTGTGCAACCTCACAAATGCGCTTCTGGAAGAATGGTCAAAAATTCCCATAAACACACTCCTAAACCTTGTGGACAGCCTTCCCAGAAGAGTTGAAGCTGTTCTAGCTGCAAAGGGTGGACCGACGTCATATTGAACCCTATGGATTAGGAACGGGATGTCACTTAAGCTCATATGTGAGTCAAGGCAGGTGAGCAAATACTTTTGGCAATATAGTGTACTTATGCACATAAATGAGATTAGATTAGATTAGATTAGATGAGCTTTATTGATCTCACAGCGGAGAAATTCACTTGTCACATATTGGCATAGAAGTCAAAGAAGGTGCAAACAAGGAGGAAAAGGTGCATTAAGAATAAACAATAAACAATATATATATATATACAGTATATCCAGGTATATACAGTATATCAAGGTAAATAATGATTAACATGTCACCATAAGAGAGGAGATTAAGCTTATTTAAAAAAACAAACAAACACACATTGAAACTGAACTAGTAAAAAGGGGATTAAGTTGAGATTGGTTAAATATGCTATTTCTTTATCAGGTATGATAAGTCTTTAAAAAAGAATATTAAACCCAGCTAACAATTTCTAGTGTAATAATTATGCTAGTTACAAAACAATAAGAAATAAACACACGGTGCAAAGCAGCACAATGTTTTTATATAAAAATGAACCAAAAAGGAAACAGGAGAGTCTTGATTCTCGTCACACTTTCACCATGGAATAGAGACAAGTGAATTTATCCACTGTGGGATCAATAAAGGTCAATTCAATTCAGTTTATTCATATAGCGCCAATTCACAACACAGGTCATCTCAAGGTACAGTTAGTTCACCAGATCATAGTCAAATTGATTCAAAATATGTTTTTAATTGTCACAGTGATTATAGTAAACTAGATCTTTCATCATGTTCCCCACTTTAACCACTACTCGCTACAGTCATTTGCATGATGCCTATTTTTGTTCAGTACTCCAGCTAAATTCAGGATTACATTTTTTGTTCATTATTATTTCTTTAAATGTCTTTCTGTATTTGGTTACTGTTAAAACATTGTTTGTCCCATATCTTACCTCCTTATGCATTCCAAATGCACTTTTATTTATACTTCAATATATACTTTACAATTTAAACCATATTCCACTTATCTTTCAGATATTGTGGTAAAAATACCATTAAATAGTCTTAACTTCAACAGAAAAAGATATGGTTAGATCAGCTGTTATTCTTAAGTGGATAAGGGTCAAAGTTGATCAGGACCTCAATCCTACACCAAAAGAAACTTTTATAACTCTGGACAGCATTTCTTTAAAGTGCAAGGACATTTTGATATTAGAAAATTATCTGATAATCTTGCAGTCGGAACAGAATTCACAGGAAACCAGGTCAAACAGACCAGGCAGGCAGGAGGGTTTATCATTATAATAGATATGGTCTTATCTTTAAAATTGCTGCTTTTGAAGTCCGGAGATCAGTGTTTGGGCAACATAACATTGTCTTGACACAATGAAACCTTCAGTAGTTATAGTGATGTTGCTTTGTTCTTATTCTTTTCATCTCCTTCACTCACATTTCTGAGTTCATTAAAAATGGTTGGACAAATAATAAAAAAAGATCCATCAGAAGACCAGAAAATGAGTGTCTAAAACCAGAGATGGGTTCATTTTGAGTCTGGGGTGGGGTCACAGGCTGACAAAACTTTTTTTTCATATCAAACAGCAGTGTCTAAATGAAATGGATCATGCAAGAAAATTAATTTAGTTAATTAGGACTGAGGGAAGAAAACATGCATGAGGCCCCCTTTTCTTTCCTCAAACATTATTTCTTTTACATGTGGCTGGATGTTTTTTCTTTCCTAGTACATATACAATATGTAACATGAAAAAATAGTTCTTATATATTATGTTAATGATCAGTCAAGACATGATGTAATGGTTTTCTGGTTACAGCTGAATTTGTGTATCCTTAAATTTATCCTTAAATGCCTTAAAAAGACAGTTTAAACAATCATTAAAGGGAAAGTCCGGTCATTTACAGAATTTAAACTTCTGAAAGTACTAAATATGAAATTATTACATACTGTTCAAAAAATAATAAGTGTTTTAATTAAGAGTAATTTCATTTGAATTTGCTCTACTGGAGACATCCATGTTTGTCAAACAACACTACTGCCACCTACCGGTTTGTGACGTCATCGGCTGTTGATCAAGTCCCAGTGCTGTATCTGGTGTTTGCCACAACGAGCCATTATACAAGTCATCTTGAAAACATGCTTCTTCCAAATGTTGGCTACATATTACCTGTTTTTTCTGTGGCCAGAAGTTCGATGCCAAATCCTCCCTCTTCAGGTTGGCAATCCAACGACGAAACCGTCCGTGGAGGATCAGGAATCAGAAAGGTAAAATAACCAAAAGAATTTTTTCACTTTTACCCAATGTTTACAACATCCAATGTCCATGCACGTGGGCATTGTCAGTTTAACTAAAGCTCTGGTGAATTTCAAAGGTGTTAAATGTTGTGTGTCTAGTAGTTCCCATTGATTTAGCTTGGAAAGCGGGGAGAATGGCGCTAGGCTTACCGCACCGTGACGTCACTGCTGGAAGATGGCAGGAGTGAGGGGTTACTATATTGGGGCAAAAATGGCCACTCCCAGACTCAGTGATCCTAACAAAAAATATTATTTAAATGTTTTAACTGATTAACGCTAAATTCATTAAATCACTACGAACATATTAGTTTTAGGTATAAATAATGATCCATTGATTATTTCTTGCTGACCAGACTTTTCTTTTAAATGTAGTCAAACATGTCACCATATATGGCTTTTTCTTAAACAAAAGTCACAAATAATAAATCAACTGTAAAATAATAACATATAAAAAAATAAGTCTTTAAAGCAGTCTTTAAAAATTATAGAAGAGTTATAAAATTGGTAAAAATTCAATATAGTTAATAGCCACATAGTATCTCCTCTCTGCCACTTTCCTGCCTCATTCCAAACTTCAATCATACTGTCTCCCTAACTGGTTGCCACCTCCACTAATGATAATATGAGCCTTTTTTTTAGCATTCAGTAAGACAAGAAAATTTGCTGAATTCAAGTTCAGTAGCTGCGCCTTCCGAAGGCCAAATTTGCCGGTGGATTACATCATAGTGCGGTGCTATGGCCTGTTTGGATTAGACGCTCCTCTTTATGAGGCCGTCAAATGCAGCCATCTTTTTACCTGTTTTGAAAGACAGATCTGATGTATCCTATATATACACTATGTGTGTGTGGGAGTTGGTGATTGACAGCCTCATATTTTATCACTTGTAGAGTATGTATGTTAAAAAAACAAAGGTTAAAACTTAGTACACTTTGGATTCTGTGTGGTTTAAAAGGCAATTGCCTTGTTTTGCCAAATGTTGAAGTCTGCCTCTTTGCAGAGGAGGAAATGAAGAGCAGTTCATTTCTAGACTGTCCAGAGGGATTTTAACTTCTATGCTAGTTTTTGTTTCAGTGTTTTAATTTCATTACAATTCATAATGCAAATGTGATTACAATTTTAGGAAAACATTCAAATTCAAAACTGATTAAAATCTTTACAGATTGCTTTTCATTAAGAATTGTCTTAATGCACATCAAAAGAAACATGTTGTCCCAGCTGTTGCCTCCAATCACCAGTTAATTGTTGCTCAAAGTCCCAGGAATTAGAACGGCTCGGCCCGCATGGCCATTAGCCGATTACTGCACCCCCGCTGCCTTATTAATGTAAATCCCTGAAAAGAAAATATGGCAAAGGCACAGTATTTATTTAGCAAGCTATATGACTTCAATACTTCATTGGGATTTTTAATGAGTCTTAACAAACTATCAGAGAGGGCGATTTATTATTCCATCCCGCAGCCTGCTCAAGTGAAAAATAAATAAATAAGCAAATAAATTAAGGAGGGAAGAAAAAAAAAAGATTTTTGCATGAGGATGTACCCTGCTGAGGTTAACATGCCTGGTTTTAATTTACCGTTCAGGAGCAGAGGTAATTTATCTACGTTTGTATCTTTACAAACATAATTTAGATGCTACACTTATCTTGTCTGCACCAGGTGATGTACAATACTCCTCCCTTTGTTGACTCTTTTGTTTTGAATTAATCAACGTGCCTGTCACATTTCTCATTATGCAGTCCAGGGCAATACTGTCTGACTGCAGCTATACTGCATGCTTTGCAAAAATAACCCACCAAGAAAACAGTTATAATTGATTGCACGCCTGCAGTATTGATCTTAATGAAAAGCTTGTTTTGTTTTTATATTTGGACAAAGTTTGAAGCTCCTGAACATGACGGTCATTGTTTATCATTTTGATTCCTACCATATTAAAGTTCCAAGGACTCCTTTTTAAATCCAGTTTAGATGCATCCTGTTTGCAGTGCTGCCACAGTGCAGTAAATTCTAATAATCGGGTTTATGTTTCTGAGCAAGCAGTACAAGAAAGAAAAAAAAAAAACTTCCACTATCACCTCAGTGCTCTTGGCTTGCAGCTGACACTCATGCTGCTTCCAGTCTGTCCTCATTTAGGAAATCGCCAGGGCTGATAAATGACCGCGGTCTCCGTGACCATGGCTAACGGAGTGCCGGCCACCCATAGGGTTGACAGAGAGGTGCTCAATCTGCTGTGACGAAATTACATTCCCTTTCGGGCAGTGGAATGAGAGCAGGGGCCTTCAGACGGGAGCCAAAATCGCAGCATCATCAGTGCACAATCTTTTCTTGCTGCACTCTAACTGGGTTACCATCTTATCCTACTTCCCCACAGTGTTATCTGATTTTATGGACAAAGAAGAAGATGGAGCTGAAGATACCTGCACCCATCATGTCTGCCTGTGTGTCTGTCTATCTTAATGGTGCAATTTAAAAACAAATATCATCTCATGGAAACAATTTAATCAGATCGGTCAGATTTGCTAAATTTTGTATTAAGGAAAACCAGCTGATTGCATAGTGATTTACAGGACACGCTGGTGCTGGATGAGTTTGTGGCAACGTTATTCACTTAGGTTTTGTTGTTGACTCTTCAGTAATCTGTCACACTGACCATTAATGCATAGTAGAAAGGAAAAAAAAAACAACAGGAAGAAACCTCCAGCAGAACCAGGCTCAGTGTGAACAGTGTCATGATGGGTTCACTGGTGTGACCCAATTATGAAGAACACCACTGAGACGGAAACAGGAGTAAAAGGTTTAACAGAGTTTATTTTCACAAGCACTGAGATTATGACTGGTTCTGGTTCAGGCCTGGGAAACTGGTTCACCGGAGTCTGCGTGAGAAACAGTTCAGTTAGCGTTGCGCATAGGAGTTTGATTCTTGACAGTCTCTGATTTATACCTTGAGGGTTCTTGATGAAAGCCTTGAGAGGGAAACTGTTGGATCCGGAGAGGATTTGATCAGCAGAGTCCGTAAGCTGCTTCAGCGTCTTACTTCTTAAGAATGAGCAGACCTTGGCTTTGAGTTTCCAGCTCTTGGTCCAGAGCTGCATGGAAGTCCAGAGAGAGGCTTCAGGTTTGGCTCAGAGGGCAGGCTCGGCAGGTTAAGCTCTTCCAGAGCTTCACAGGGGAAAACTGGTTTCCTGGAAGACAGAGACAAAGGTTAGAATCCAGACTGGATTCAGAAGTCGACAAAGGTTCACAGAGATACTAGGCTTAGGTGCTAACCAACTGGATCAACACTGCGGCGTTGAGGCAAGGTCTGAAGACAGCTTAAGTACTGTGGATCCTCTGATGATGTAATGGGCTGCAGCTGTGCAGGAGGCTCAACTCAGGAGGATCCATGGCGGACTCTGCTGGAGAAAGGTGGTACTTCTCCAGCTCCCAACAAACAGCCTGCTGGAGTTTCAAGGTCTCTCATCTGTCACTCATATTGCATTCGTCAACGTTCATCACATGCTCCTTTTCCAAAGTTTGAATGACGGCCCTCAGGCCGCCGGCTTCATTGCCCTAAAGCTGTGCTGTGCTGCTCTTAAACTCTAAGACTACAAAGCATTCTCATTGACCGTTATGCTATGCTTATTTGTACTGATTTGCATGATAACCCCATATGTATTTCCCTGTGGTCTACTGTTTTATCTGGTGACAGTGTTGCCTCTTGTTTTTAGATTTTATATGTTTTATTATTACTTCTTTTATATATGCAAAGTGTTATTAAACTTAATGTGCATGCTTACTGCTTCTCTATATGCTAGAAATCACCCTGTGGGGACAAATACAGTTTTTCAGACATACAAAAAGAAGTAGATATATAAAAGCTAACGGTAAACTAGCTGCACAGGTGGTTCTGTCTAGGAAAGAAAAAGTTAAGCAGGCAGCCTCTGAGCGAGCCAGTTTTCATGTCAAAGGATGACAGACAGCAAATACAGTTTGTCACAATAAAAGCTAAACCAACAGCAACAACAACTATTTACGTGAATGAAAGTGTCAGTGTTGTCAAAATGACAAGTTATACCATCACCATCTTTGAACAATCGAGTCAAAATGTTTGAACATGTTTTTACATGTTTTCTTCTTCCCAATGTCATGTAAAGTCAAAACAGCATTATGTATCATACATGGGATTTTGAAAACTTAAATAAGATTGAAGACACTGAATATGCACCTTACTTATTTTTTATATTTTCAACTCTTCAATGCATTTTGCAAGTGGAAAGAATATTTACAACAAACATGAAGTCACTGGCTTAGAAAACCTTACTGCAGTAGGATTGAATCTGAAAAGTAGTATAAAGCAGACATTTGCTACAAATCAGTCACGGACATCCAGACACTCCCATCTGTCTGGTCACATATTTTAACCGACATCACAGCGAATATCAGCTCTTTCATTGCACTGAGGAAAGTGTCCTCTTGAATGCTGAATCCCCGCTCTGCGGGACTCTGCTGAGATATCATCACAAGCTGCATTCATGGCTGCTAGCAGGGTCATTTAGGGGGACGATGGTCGATACCTTCCACCTCCAGGAAGAGGAAAAACTCCTCGACTTGGTTTGGAAATGAAGAATAAAGAGGGAGATGCTGTCATGTTCTGTAGGTATGCTTAACCACAGCAGAGTGGTTAAAGCTACATTATTCCAAACTGCCACATTCTTTGTCAGATTGTCACCAGGCTCATCCCTTTCATTCTCAGGAAATATGTCCGTATGAAGCATCAACAGGGGTTCTGTGTTATACGGACCAAGGTGTGGGTGTGGACATGGTTTTCTGAGTTTTCTGCACACATAGTTCTCCCTCCTCAATGATGGCTCTCTATCCAATGCTAATTCTTCCACAATGTCTACCATTTAACAGATGGAATCTCGCTTCATCAAAATATACAACTGTGGGCCTCCAGATCCAGCATCGGCTGTGCAGAAGGAGGAAAAAACAGTCAGTTTAACAGAGCCCCTTTTTCGCTCAAAGCCTATATTGTATAATTGTTTAATATACATCTAATTTATTATGATGAATCTCTCTATTGTAGAAATCATTATTATTGTGTATTTCTTAAAGTGACACAGTGACTCTCCCAAAGCTAACCTCAAGAACCCTCAAGGTACAATCAGTTATCTTCAAGAAATCAAGTTCCAACTTGCAACGCTAACTGAACTGTCTCTCACACAGACTCCGGTGAACCAGTGTCCAGGCCCGAGCCAGAACCAGTACATTCTGTGTGCTTGTAGCAAAATAAACTTGTTGAACTTTTATTCCTGTGTCCGTCAGTGGTGTTCTGCATACTTGGGTTGCTCTTTGAGAACCCATCATGACACAGATTTTTGTATTTCTTGCAGTCTTATAGCATTGTTTGCAACCATCTCTTACCTCTTCGAGGTTGTTTTGTAATCAGAGTTGGGCAATAGCATTGTTCCGAGTAGCACCGTTACTACTTGTGATTGTCAAATGGTTAGTAACCCCACACACAACCACCTTTTCACTTTAAGTTTTAATGCACAGTAGTATAAATATATTGGTTTGTTTAATTTTTTGCCCACAATATTAGAAGACAGTAGTTCCAATTATAGCGCACACATTTGGATAACTTTTGTATTATTTAATTCTGTCAGATACTTAATATTGTTTGTGCTTCCGTTTCTGGGGTTGGGGAGAGTATCTTCAACTGGGAGAATGCAAAGGACTCGGGCTGACACTCTCATTAACTGATTGATAGATTGGGTGATACCATCTGGAATTCCACTATGGGGGAAGATCACATTTTAATATACTTGCTGTATTAACTCTCTTGCTTATGTGATTTGCTCATTTTGTTATTTTCTTTTTTAGTTATTTTAATTTAAGTCTAATCCTTTAGCTAATATTTTAGTTATTTTTGTTAAGAGTGTGTAGATGTTCTCCCTCTTCCTCCGTTGTCATTCTGGTCTGATCAGCCAGTATCCCCTTTGTTTGCTATGTGTCAGATCAGGTTTTGTTTGTACAGTTAGTTTAAGATTATGTTATGTTTAACCTTAAAATGTTTTGCCTTGAGTTGGTCCCTTCATTTGACCTATTTTAAAGGCCCTGTAATTATTTTTACTTTGGGGAAATAAAACCCATTTTTGTTGATAATCACACCTGTATCCTCAAGCTTGGCTGGCTCCGTCCCTCAAGCTACTTTAAATGCATTTCTCAGTAGCATGGCAGTTACATTGCTGATTTCTACATCAATTAGGCTACTTTCCTGGTAAGTACAGGTGTAGTGTCTACAGAATGTACCTTTTTCAATTAAATGCATCTCACCTGTGTCGCAGTGGTCACAGGAGTGTACCAGCCTTTGAACTTTCCATGCCTATCATACTGGTTCCCACCCTAGACTGTATAAAAAGATACCTGTCAGAATTATCTAATGCAGCCAGGATGGAAAGCGTGCAGCTGAAGACAACTGAGGGGGAGGAGCCAGACCATCTTCAACTTGTCAGTCACATGTCCATATCTCCATAAGCCCATCTCACTTTTTCAGACCTCACAGAGCAGTTATACTTTCCAGCGTTAACTGTGCAAACCTAAGAGGAGGCTCCTGTCAACATCTAAGATGTCCAACACAAATTTAAGGACACACATTCAGGTATTTGCTGAAGTTATCACAATCAGCCGAGCTACACATCACAACTCAACCAGCGTACATCAACACCTAACATAGCAATAGTCAAAAACATGTTTTTGGTAAGAAATTAATAGGGTTGTGTATGTTTGTGCACATGTGTTCATGTGTATTTGAGTTCTAGGTCCATGGGAATTTTCAGGCCAATACTAAAGTACAGCCAGGAAAGGACTCACTGTAGATTACCTGTGGTTGCTCCTTGGTTCTTGTTTGTGGAGACTGTACAGCTAAGGAGATACTAGGCTGGAGGACAGACAGGCAGACTTGTAGTGGTCCAGAGGAGCAGCGGAACAGACTGTCAACAAGCGTTCCTAAAGTGGACTGCAAACTGAAGCGGTGAATAATTTCCATAATCTTAGAGAGACGAATAATTCCTTCCAACGCTTGAGGGACCAGGCTTATCCAGTAGATCAGGAAATAAGACCATAAAGGAGAACAAAGGGTTAGAACCTTGGACTCAGAGAGACAAAAAAAAAAAAAACTCAAAAGGTTAAACCCAGCTAATCTCAGAGAGGCTAGAGTACCCAATACTGGCAAACACTCTGGGATCGAGGTGGTGACAGTCCGCTGCTCATATTCTCCTCAGGTAATGACCAGACGAGTCGCAGGTGTGGGTGATAAACCAAAAGAGGCCCTCCAGACCAACAGGGGGAAAGGGCACCATCTAGTGGATGGGTGGAGACAGTAAAAGAAAAACAAAAAAACATCTCCCACAAACAGAAACCATAACAATTGTGGCAATATGAGGCTAGAAATTTAAAAGCACAACAAGAGTCCAATATCTGTCCATGTGAAAGGAAGCAATGTCCATCCATCGGGGTCAGGTAGTGGGGCTGGCAGCTTCTGTAGGGAGGCCCAGATGTCCCTCTCCTTTGCCACTTGGGGCAGCTCCTCCGGGGGAATCCCCAGGCATTTCCAGACCAGGCGAAAAACATAGTCCCTCCAGCTGCAACAGGAAGTAATAGTTCACAGGTTATAAGGTGAGATTTTGGAGTGCCTAAGTTGTGTTTTTCCTATTAACAAACTTTTCCCCCTCTGCATCTGCTCTGGAGTTACCATGGTTAATGGAAAATGGCTTTTGCTCATATAGCACTTTTTCAAGTCAGAGGACGTGACCAAAGTGCTTTACACTACATTCAGTCATTCACCCATTACGCACACTCTCACACACTGATGGTGGCAAATTACAGCGTAGCCACAGCTGCCCATGGGCTCACTGACAGAAGTAAGGCTGCTGTACATTGGCACCACTGGGCCCTCTGACCACCACCAGTGGGCAATGTGGGTGAAGTATCTTTCCCAAGGACACAACGACAATGAAAGCTGGAGCCAAGGGACAAGGGCTTGAACCGACAACCCTCCGGTTGCAGGGCAAACTTCTTCATCCACTGTCGCCCCAGTGGCATCCATGTTGGCTTCTTGTCGGATCTCTTCTTTCATCAGGTTGGCAGAAATGCTATATTTTTGGTTGGGGTCTAACTAAACAGTATTCGGTTTCAAACTTAACTGGTTTAAAACTTTTTTACCAGACCAGTCTGCTGTGTCCTTTGGTCTTTCATGATGCTGTTTTTCCTTCTTCCCTGATGTTCTCAAATCCGCATAGCTTTTGCAAAACATTTTTACTAAAATTGAATTATTTAGAAAGATCTAATTAATTAGTTAGGTGACTTCCAGAACCGAAACGTTACACTGAATTGTTTTAAGAGGGATTATTTTAAAGAGGTCTGCTTAGAGATAGATGCCAGTTTTTATACTTTCAACACAAAATGTTAATAAACTTCAATCATCCTCCTTCGATGTCACAGTTTCAAGCCATTTTATTTGGTTCATCACATAAAACACTAAAAACATTATGTTCAACTTTGTGAATCAAAATAGTTTTTTTTCACAGTGAGCTGGCAGAACCAGGCCAAGCAACCCTTCTCTGTCTTTTAGTCGCCATGGTAACAGAAATAAAAAGTAGAATTAACAACATCTGGACTGGCTGTAGAGAGACAACAAATGATTGAGGAAAGGAAGATTAAAAGAGACAGTGCATTCAAAGGTGTTTTCTAACAAATGTCAATATAAATATCTGTTTTTCGACAAGCTACATTACAGCTGTCATAGCTATCAATGCCACATCGTGCTATAATAATTACTGTCATAACCTTGGTTAATCCTCGTTATTAATTATGTGACATGTTCAGTTTTATTTGTTTCTGAATTAGTACAGCTATCTAATTACCAGGGTAAATCCATTGCACCAGTTTCCATGTAGTCTGGAAGAAGGTCTTAACTTTCTCCACGGATGGGAGGTGGATCAAGGGTCAAGCTTCCTGTGAACTAGAATCTACATAAAAAATAAAAATAGAATAAATTGTCATCCAGGTCACTGCAGCCGGAAAACAGGTTTAAATTGGAGGCAAACAGACTTTTGCTAAAGGTTTTCTGAAAACTTTTGGGCACTTTTTCAGGAGTCTACTTTTTGCTTAGTTTTTTTTTGTATGGGCTCTCACAAAGATTCTTTGATAGTGCCTATATAAATTGGCAGGTTTAAATTGGAAGGCGGAGATTCGCTCAGTTTTTTAAAGATGTTTCGACACCTATTCATGTGTCTCTGTCTAATCTGTTGGCTCACACCAGAGCAAACTCTAGTTGAAGCGCTGATGTATTTAAGCAACATGGGGGTCCAGCCTCCTGCCCATATTCCAAGTCAGATGCTAATCGAATAGCCACCTTTTGTTCCTCTGGATTGCTGTGCATGAGCTATGTGATTGGAATTTTGAATTTATAAAGAGAAGTTTTAGATTTAATGGTCAGTTTCCAATTCAACATCCCTCATAAAAACAAAATTACATCATAATACTACGTCTGGAGGCACACTGTAGGAGCTTTAAAGGTGTGTTTTGTAAATCCGCTGGTTTCATCCTGCCACCAAGCACTTTAAACCACATGTTATGAAAGACAACACCCCCCAAGACAAAAGGCAGATTAGCAGCCCAAATGGAAGAAACAAAAGGTAAACACAAGCATGTCTGCATAAACACCTGCTTTTCTGGATTAATACTGTGCTGGGGCCACTAAGAGCATCATTATCATTCAGTTTCATTTGGTTGGTGCTGCGATAGCCATCCAGGCCAGATGTTTTGTGGACAGAAACAAACTTATGGATCATGGTTTGTTATAATTTGGCAGAAAAGTGAGGCTGTTTCCCTATTTTTGTACTTGTGCGTTCTCATGTGCTCGTGATCAGCCTCAGCCCTAGTAGTATTTAAACATATTCTCTTTTTTTCATTTCTACAGTAAATTCTCTACTTCCAGTGGTGTAAAACAGGCATATCCTCTTGCTGTCATGTTATTGTAATGGTGGCTCCTCCTCAAATTAGCACTCAACTGATGATGGCTTTTGATATTTGTTATGTTACATGCTCAACTTTGACTGAACCTAATCAGAGTTGATTAAATTAACTCACTGCAGTCACTGTGAAACTGAAAACATAGAGTTAGGCTAGATCAATTCAGAGTTAAGGATTTAAGTTTGATTTTGTTAAACCTGCTTTGTAAAAAGGGGCCTCAGGTAAGATCAGACCAACTTTTATGAAAAATGTGTGGAAATAAACACTGCAAATGGTCCTGCACACACCATCCTCAGAGAAAAAAAATGTTTACCTGCATCGTTCTTTGGTTATACTTTCTTGAGCAGGGATATCTAAGCTAGTCAAAGTTAATGGAAACATACTATAATTTTTTAAACAAAAAAAGTAAAACTGTTTTTCCTTTAGTTTCAGTAGATGGATGGATTGAAAGATGGATTCATTTAAAATTAAGTTGAAAAAAAAATCTTATCAAACATTTTGTAACTTTTTACTGAAAAATGTCTTTAAAACAAACTATTTTATTTTACCCATTGCAATAAGCCTGTAGCCTTATTTGTACCGAATGTATTTCAGGTCAACGTTTTTCGTGCTGTTCGGCATCCATTTTTTATGGCTCCGACATAGCAAATAATCAAACTACAATGATTACTCCAGGTGAGGTGAAAAAAAACGCAAAAAAAGTGAATAAATAAAAAACCTTGTCAAGCTCCCTGTCAAGCACAAGAATTAGCAAAAGAGTTCTGCAGTTCTGTGTTTTGGCCACAGGTGGCAGAATCAATAGAAAACATAATACCTCTTTAATTATCATTATGTATCAAATTTGTATCTAAATTATATTTCATTATTTTTAGACTTATCCAGACCTGGCAAAAATTCCTGTATACTCCAGACTGTAGAAGAAACCTTGTTAAATACTTACGTACCAAAGCGCTAATTCATAAATTCTTTTATTGTAGTAATCACTTCTCACATTATGTTAAAAATTTCATATTGAATTTCTTCCTTAACTGTTCCTTTAATTAACCTATTTTTTCTAGTAATTAATGACGTGAATTAATTAATTCCTTTTGTTTTAATATTTGCTTAGCCTACTTCCATTATGAAGAAATCTCTGCATGTGTAAGAATATTTGTACACTTGGAATTCTTTGGTTTAATCCCATTATTATTCAGAGACACATAATAAGGAAATCAAACTATAGACATTGAAGCTCTATCAGGGACCCTTATATACCCTAATGATACCACCGGTTGCTATTTGCTCTGATTTAAAAAATTGCTTCCATCAGAAGGGTCAGTAACACCATGGTGGCAACAAGATATAACCACTAACAATGACATCAATATGATTGTGTGTGTGTGTGTGTGTGTGTGTATGTAATACTTACATTAAGTGTACTATTATATGCCAGTGATAGGAGGGAACGTATCACCAGATGTTTAGATCAATAAAATACAGAAAATGAGTGCAACCCCATACCATGCATCTAAACCTGGAGAAAATTTTATGACTGCAGAACTCTGCAGGATCTTTATATGAAATTATGGCTCAGATTGAAGCAGCCAAGGTCAATTTCTCTTCATCGCTGCTTTTGTCTCTTATTGCATCCCCAGTAATTAGACCCTTTAACAATAAGCAGCGGCTATAAACTATAGTAAATGGGAGGGACTGGCGTCTGCTTTGACCAAACTACACTTACATGAGACATAGAGCTCTCTTATTTCCATCAAAGAACTCACCATCAGTGTCTCTCTGCTATGGATGCAGTTGACTGGGATCTTGCACGGCAATCCCATCCATCTTTCCCCTGCTCCAGGAGGTGAGCAGTGATGGGCATTGGATGACAGGCGCCGCAATAGAGCTGCCGGCTTTATCTATCGGCATGTCTTCTCAGCTTCACCCTCTGAGAGCTCTGGAAGGCAGCTCCCTCAGCCTGATAGAAGTCAGCTTTCTCCTCCTCCTCTTCCTCTTCCCACACCTTTACTTCACTTCTGAATTCATTCATAAGTGTTCACGCCTCGGGACGTCTGCTGCCAGTAAAGGACAGGCCATTTAAAGCAGCTTTGCAAGCAGAGGCATAAATGTAAACATTTTTAACTGGACGATAAATGAGTTTGCAATTCCTGCATGTGCAGGAATGTTTGTCTTAGAAGAAACGTTTGATTGATTTGTCTGCGGTCAACAAGCAACGGCAGAAAGCTTTCAATCGTTTGAGCCCATTTGTCATGTCTTATTGCATACTTTACGTGCGAGTCTTTTAGCCTCTGCCCATTTCGATTCCTCACCTGAATCAGATGCAGATATGTTGAAGGAGGAAGAAGGCAAGAAGGTGTGTTTCACCTTTCTTTCTTTACTTTTAACACAACAATGTACGAGCTGAAATGTGAGACAGCTCCACTGGAGCTATTAAGATATACAGCTTAATTATGAATGAGCTGTGTGTGGGGGTACTCAGCGCAGCTAACACAATGACTTTTTTCACAATGTCTTCCTTAGAGTACAAATTAATTCCGTCCTAAAGAGGCAAAAAAAAAAGAAAATGTACCAAATGAGCTTTTGATTGGGGAGTAGTAATTTGGTTTTGTTGTTATATAATTGCAGGAGGCCAGAAGCAACTCATTTTGTTAGCTTCTGCCGTGAAAACTGACCTGGATCTGATTAAGACATACAAACAGGTGCTGTCTTTCACATCATACAGTCTGAATTTAAGACGTGGGTAAGATGTTTGGAATATGAATGTGTTTGGCCTCCGACAGTAGAGGTTGAGATGTGTTGGTGTCCTGTTATTGAGCAATGAGATTGTTTCTGTAGTCTGCCCTGGTGAAGAAGGAGCTTAGCTAAGGGGTCAGGATCAAAATCAGAAATACTTTAATAATCCCAGAGGGAAATCACTTTTGTTACGCGCTACAGTGTTACTGTTTTATTTATATATATATATATATATATATATATATATATATATATATATATATATATATATATATATATATATATATATATATATATATATATATATATATATATATACTACAGTGGGGCAAAGAAGTATTTAGTCAGCCACCAATAGTGCAAGTTCTCCCACTTAAAAAGATGAGACAGGCCGGTAATTTTCATCATAGATATACCTCAACTATGAGAGACAAAATGAGAAAAAAAAAATCCAGAAAATCACATTGTCTGATTTTTAAAGAATCTATTTGCAAAATATGGTGGAAAATAAGTATTTGGTCAGTTACAAACAAGCAAGATTCCTGGCTCTCACAGACCGACAGCATACCTCTGTCACAACAAATCCCATAATGTTTTTCATCCGCTAGACATTCGGACACTAATCTAAAATGGCTTAACCACTATATAGTGAAATATATAGTGGTAAGGGCAGACACAGCCTTTGACACGAAATGCCTTGGGGTTGCCAAGGATAACAGCAGGTCCAAAGCGAAGGGTCTGGGAGGCTGGTGATTTACTAAATATTTAACAAACATTCTAACCGCTAAATAAGGTAAACATGGCCCTGTTATATTCAGTACTGGCGCAGGAATGACTGTGATGTTATGCAATAACTTTAAATCAGGAAGTTAGCACTAACGTCTGCTGGGATGTTGAAATCTTCGGCCGAAATGAAAAATGATTCTATCTTTAAAACCAAATCAGCACAAACCATAGTTTTACCTGGACAAATAAAGGAGCACTGAAAAAATTGATAATTTTGAATAATTTTGGAGCTTAATGGGGT
The DNA here is from genome assembly GCF_016077235.1 of Cyprinodon tularosa. NCBI lineage: Eukaryota > Metazoa > Chordata > Actinopteri > Cyprinodontiformes > Cyprinodontidae > Cyprinodon > Cyprinodon tularosa. The sequence goes on from NW_024037877.1 coordinate 126,672, forward strand.
TGTAAACATTGGGCACCTGAAATGCAGAGCGTTGAACTTCCCATTCGGTCTGATTGCATCAAAGGCAGGCGTATGCGGTACAATATTTTCAATCCTTGTAATCAGCTACAACTCAAACTGTACGACGAAACTCTAGCGTTTAAAAAAAAAAACATTCGTCTGACTCAGGGCCAAAACATGGCGCTGGTAGGATTTGTCAACCTGGAATAAGAAGAAGAACTCCCTTGGTTGCACACACACAGTGTGCAAGGTTCTGGTAACTGAGCAGATGTGGGAACCTCTGTTTCATTGACTTCATGAAGTCAAACTCAGAGTGTCAAACTAGTTTGGACTAGATTTTGTTTGTAATTTTTCTGCACCTACTTTTTATGTTGTTTAACACAAATTTTAATCCAAAAACAACAAAATAAAATCCAAATAAATTCATATTTCCTGTTTTTATGACTAAATCCCACAGAGCTGAAATCTCTATATTCATATCAAATTCTTACTGCCTAAAAGGACAAACATCAAAGCTGTGATATTGAATAAACTTCTTATACCCAACAGCTTATGGCCTTTTAAGGAATTTACCAGGTTAATTTTCAGAGCCATTTTATGTGGCTATCTGAACACTTGTCAGCAAGAATTAATGTGCAAATTAGGCTTTGAAAAGTTGCTGTAGGCCTGTTTCTCAGCTCAGAAGCTTAATGGTCTTGGTGCATTGTACCGCAGACTATGTTTGTCCATAATGAGCTCAATCAGGCTGCAGCTGGAGCATCATCTGCATCACGCCTCCAGCTTAAACTGCTTCTTATCACAGTCGGCGGAGGGAGATTTAGACTGAGACAAATGAATGACTAAACATGAAGAGGGTTGTTTTTTAATACATATATTCCACTACTGAAAAAAAACACACACACAAAAAAGAATATATATATATATATATATATATATATATATATATATATATATATATATATATATATATATATATATACACACTACTCAAAAAAATTAAAGGAACGCTTTGTAATCAGACTATAGCATCAAGTTAATTAAACTTCTGGGATACTGATTAGCTCAGGTAAGTAACAGAGGGGGTGTTAATCAGTTTCAGCTGCTTTGCTGTTAATGAAATTAACACCAGGTGCACTAGAGGGGCAACAATGAGACAACCATCAAAACAGGAATGGTTTTACAGGTCGAGGCCATTGACATTTTTTCCCCGCCTCATCTTTTTTGACTCTTTTTCACCAGTTTTGCATTTGGCTAGGGTCACTGTCACTACTGTTAGCATGAGGCGCTACCTGGACCCTACAGAGGTTGCACAGACAGTCCAACTCCTCCAGGATGGCGCATCAATACCTGCCATTGCCAGAAGGTTTGCTGTGTCTCCTAGCACAATCTCAAGATTACAGGATTCCAGGAGACAGGCAGTTACTCCAGGAGAGCTGGACAGGGCCGTAGAAGGTCTACAATCCATCAGCAGGACCGGTATCTGCTCCTTTGTGCAAGGAGAGGCAGGAAGAGCACTTCCAGAGCCCTACAAAATGACCTCCAACAGGCAACTGGTGTGAATGTCTCTGACCAAACAATCAGAAACAGACTTCACAAGGGTGGCCCAAGGGCCCGATGTCCTCTAGTGGGCCCTGTGCTCACTGCCCAGCACCGTGGAGCTCAATTGGCATTTGCCACAGAACACCGGAATTGGCAAGTCCGCCACTGGCGCCCTGTGCTTTTCACAGATGAGAGCAGGTTCACCCTGAGCACATGTGACAGGCGTGGAAGGATCTTGAGAGGCCATGGAGAAAGTTATGCTGCCTGTAACATCGTTCAGCATGACCGGTTTGGTGGGGGGTCAGTGATGGTCTGGGGAGGCGTATCCATGGAGGGATGCACAGACCTCTACAGGCTAGACACGCCACCCTGACTGCCATTAGGTATCGGGATGAAATCCTTGTACCCATTGTCAGACCCTATGCTGGTGTAGTGGGTCCTGGGTTCCTCCTGGTGCACGACGATGCCCAGCCTCATGTGGCGAGAGTATACAGACAGTCCCTGGAGGATGAAGGAATTGATACCATTGTTGGCCCCCATGCTCGCCTTGCCTAAATCAAATAGAACACTCTGGGACATTACGTTTCGATCCATCTGACACCGCCAGGTTGCACCTCAGACTTTCCAGGAGCTCAGTGATGCCCTGGTCCAGATCTGGGAGGACATACCCCAGGACGCCATCCATTGGCGCCAGGACGCCATCCAGCGAAATGGACTAGCCTGCAGCATCATTGAGCCCTCTGTAGGTTTATCATTTTAATTTCCATCAAATGATGTGGCATCCTTTTGTTCCTATCACATTACCCAGTCCATATCACCATATCATTGGATCTTAGTGCTGCATTTGATACAGTTGACCATAATATTCTTTTAGAAAGACTTGAATATTTTGTTGGAATGAAAGGAACAGCACTAGACTGGTTTAAATCTTATCTATCTGATCGAATTCAGTTTGTTCATGTTAATGATAGATCTTCAACACGCTCACAGGTTACCTGTGGAGTACCACAGGGATCAGTGCTAGGACCAATTCTCTTTACTTTATACATGCTCCCAATCGGTAGAATTATTAGACAGCATGGGATTAATTTCCACTGTTATGCTGATGATACCCAGCTATATCTGTCTATAAATCCAGATGAAGCTAACCCATTACATAGATTACAGGCATGTCTTGAAGACATAAAAACCTGGATGACTCTTAACTTTCTGCTTCTGAATGCAGACAAAACAGAAGTTATAGTCTTTGGACCAGAGTCTCTGAAAAAGAAGCTGATTAGTCAGTCACTTCATTTGGATGGGATTAAACTGATTTCAGATAATAAAGTAAAAAATCTTGGTGTTATTTTTGATCAGGACCTGTCATTTAAATCCCAGATCAAAGAGGTTTCTAGAATTTCCTTCTTTCATCTGAGGAATATTGCAAAAATGAGCAATCTCCTGTCCAGGGGTGATGCTGAGAAACTAGTCCATGCATTTGTTACTTCAAGGCTGGACTATTGTAATTCTTTACTATCAGGAAGTCCACAAACTGTAGTTAAAAGCCTTCAGCTGACCCAAAATGCTGCAGCCAGAGTTCTAATGAAAATTAAAAAGAGAGATCATATCTCTCCTATCCTGGCTTCTCTTCATTGGCTTCCTGTTAAATCCAGAATAGAATTTAAAATCCTCCTTCTCACATATAAAGCCTTAAATGGCCAAGGCTCCATCTGATATCAGAGATCTGATTGTTCCTGATGTTCCTAACAGAGCACTTCGCTCTCAATCTGCAGGTTTACTAGTGGTTCCTAGAATTTCTAAAAGTAGAATGGGAGGCAGATCTTTTAGTTCTCAGGCTCCTCTCCTGTGGAACCAACTACCAGTTTTAGTCCGTGAGGCAGACACCCTGTCTACTTTTAAGGCTAGGCTTAAAACTTTCCTTTTTGATAAAGCTTCTAGTTAGAGTGGCTCAGGTTATCCTGAGCTATCTCTATAGTTCTGCTGCTATAGGCTTAGACTTTTGGAGGACATAGGGACCCCCATTTCATCATTCTGCTTCATTCTCTCTCTGTTCTCCTATTCTGCAGAATCTGTTAGTTCAATCTCTAACCTTCTGCTCTCTCTGCTTTTCCTCAGAGTAGCTTTGCCTCGTCTGTTCCTGTTTGGCTGTGACGTCATCCTGGAAAGAAACATCAGCTGTGCTGCTTCCATCAACACCCTTGTTTATAGATGTTGGAGATCGGCCTGTTTTCCAGTGTGGTCCTGTTTCTCTGACCGTGACTGAGAGGATGTGCTCTCTTCGTCCTCTGGCATGGGAGCTGCCTTGGAGCTCGTCTGCCTGGCTGTGTGTTTCCTGGACGGGGCCGCCTGTGGAGCTGGTTGACAGTTGCCTTTTGTATCTATGCTTCTTTTTCTATGTCTGCTTCTGTCTCCTTGAACCCCAGTGGGCCTCAGCAGATGGCCGCTCACACTGAGCCTGGTTCTGCTGGAGGTTTCTTCCTGTTCAAAGGGAGTTTTTCCTCTCCACTGTCGCTACAAGCATGCTTAGTGTGGGGGATTGTATTTGAGTCAATGAGTCAATGCAATCAACTGGTTTTCCTTAGATAGAAAACTTTGTATCAATTTGACTGTATGATCTGGTTGAACTGTAAAGTGCCTTGACATGACATGTGTTGTGAATTTGGCGCTATATAAATAAACTGAATTGAATTGAATTGAATATCAGTATAAATAAACCCTATGTCCTTCAGCAGCCTAAGACTATAGCAGCTTAAGTATTGATACATTGATACATTTTCATACCGTAGGTGGAAAATTAGGCATATCAAGAAATAAACACTGTCCCTACTCTGAAACAAGAATCTGGATCTGTGATGTTATAGGGCTGCTTTGCTTAATCTGGCATAGGGTGTTTTAAATCTCTACAAGGTAGAAAATACCTCCAGACTATCAAAGGATTGTAGAGAGAAATTTGCTGCTCACTGTAAGAGAACCTGATCTTGGTCACAGCTCATTGGCCTTACAACAGGAAAAAGACCCAAAACACATAGCTCATATCACCCAAAAATGGCTAAGACAGTTCTCAAGTTACTTTCTATGAGCCCTTACCTAAATACTTTTGAGCATCTTAGGAAGGAACTGAAATGTTCCACCAGGAAAAGACACCCTTCTAAACCTGAGACAACTAGAGCAGTTTGGTCACGAGAAGTGAACCAAAATACCTGTCGAAAGGTACAGGAGTCTTATTGACAGTTAAAATTTATAATTTAATTGTAGTAATTTCCTCAAAAGGTTGTAGAACAGAATATTAAGCTAAGGGTACCATAATTTTTGTCCAGGCTTTTTTCATTTGATTATTTTTCTAAATAAATCTGTTGAAGCATTTTTAAAAAGCAATGTCTGACTCTCATTTGTACATTTTAAAAAAATGTTTTTTTATAATTACAACCTATCCCATTATTCGTTTGCATGTCAAATAACTGTTTTGATTGATTTGAACCACATTGCGTTTTCAATTGAATGTTATGGTGAAATATTTTGATAAAAATGTGTGGTGAAAATGAATAAGGCTCCATAAGTTGAGATTGTCTAGGTAATGTTAAATGAGGAAGTTATGTATTCAAGGAAACGGTTAGTTCTGGAAATCCTGTAACTCAGTGTGGTTTCAAAATCTTTAAAGTTCTGCACAAAACTTTTCATTCACCTCCCAAAGCTCACTAAGACATTTATTTCTGTCAAAACCATCAAACACAAGGAAAACAAAACTTGTATGCTATAAGCTGTCATCCAGGGTCATGTAGAGGCAGAAAACTGCCAAACACCACCATGGAAAGAGAATCACTGGACTTCTAACAAATCGAAACAAGCGTCTGGGCAGACGATTCTGGAAGCAATTAGTCCTGTAACGTCAAGCAGTATCCCATCAAGGTTGTTCTCTGCGCGAGAATCTGCAGGAAGCTGGAAACCTGCTGGTTGTAACAAACAAGCTGCTGGCGAGCGTGTGAAGCTGAGGCTCCAACTGCTACTGTTGTGACTCTGCCAACACAATGACAGCTCTGGTCTGAATGGTGACCTCTGACTGCGTTAGACATGTTGAAAACTAAAACTTCTTCCTGCAAAGTTTTCTCATTTACGAAATCCAGGTTGAGTTAAGGAGAGCCATCACTTCTCTGCTTCCTTTGCCCTTTATGAAATTAAAAAGCGTCCGAGAACAATTCCATCAGTAATCCCATTTTCCTCCTCGCAAGCAGCACATTGCTCATTAAATATTAACTGACAAGCTTGAACCGTCTTGCATTTTGATTGTTTTTTAATATATTTATTTAGCTTGAAGACAGCGGTTGGAATGCCAATAAGGGTACACCAACAAATGCAAACAAATCAGTGTTTCCTGAATTATAATCGCCTTATGATTTGCATTAATTAATCATCTGGAACAAGAATGAATCCAGACCAGAGATAGCTTAACTCTGAGGGACAGTTATGGGGAATGGAGTCCCGGGAGAGAAATTAGTAAAACATATAATTCAATGCATGAATAATGAGCAAGATGGAATTAAATAATTTACATGTTTTGCTATGTACCAATCAGTTTGGTTGTGATTCAGCATCCGCTTGGTGAGCTTTTAGAAAGTTTATACATGCAGCTCTAGGGGTGGTAGAGGGGTGATGGGCAGTGGTTGTCACTGTTGCATGTCATCAGGTCTCTGTCATCAGCTAAGGTGAAAGTAAAGTTTGCTTTCCTATTTCAACAACAGATTGGAATCATGAAGCCCCACCTTTCTCTATAGATTCCGTTTTATGGAGCTCATAGACAGAAGTTAAAGATGTATGTAGCATTAAAAGGAAAGTGTTGAATTCAGGAACCGGGAAGGAAAGTACTGTGTTTTTTGGCACAGGATGTGTCTCACTCGACATTGTAGGTAGAAGATGTTTAGTGCTCACGACTGAGACTAGAATGGCCCGCATGGGACTTTGCTCCTCAAAGTTTGATGCCAGTTAGATTTGGAGGATAGATTTATTTTAAGTTAAAAAAAACTACTCTTGGTTCATCTTTGCAGAATGAACTAAGAAATCGACAAAAAACGGGGACTCCTAAAGCTTTAATGGAGGCTTTTCTTTGGTTCTGATTAGAAAAGAACAAACTAACCTTGAAGCTATCACCCTAATGTATTCCTTGACAAAACTGAAGTAATAATGTTCAGACCAATGAAAAAGTGTGGAAAGCCTTTTCGTACTCCAGTATTTATGGTGATGGTGGATGATAAGTGGTTGTCCAGAAAGGACATGTTGGGGCTGGCTTGTCAGGAAGTTGAGCGACCAGTTGCACATGACATTGATTGATTGATTGATTGATTGATTGATTGATTGATTGATTGATTAACTGACTTTACTGATCCACAGTGGAGAAATTTAGTTGTTACAGCTCAAATAGTCAAAGGAGAAAAAGAAGGTGCCAAATGTAGAAAAGGGTGCATGGGATTTATACAGTATATACAGTGCAACCACATATGACAGCTTTTTTTTTTTTTTCGGTTAGGCAGGTTTAACATGCTGGATGAGTGGTGAGTAAGGAGGTGTGAGAAGCAGCAACAGATGGTTGGATTTTCCGATGTGTGGGAGGGCTGTTGCCTTGTAAGATCCAGCCAGTTTGGAGTAGATATGGTTCAGGATCTTGTCTCCTCTGGAGCTTAGCTCCAAAATACATTACAGACTTGTCAGAGGACCAATTGAACAGACCTCTCAGGTTGTCATGATCAAATCTACTCAGAACCAAACATGGATGAGCACCTTTTAGCTCCACTAATCTGAAACAAACTCCAAGAAAATTTTAAAAGTGCTGAAACTCTCAGCTGCTTTAGAGATTTAGTGGTGTTTGACTATACAGTTTTTAATATTCTTTTTTGTTTTTAATATTCTTTTTTTGTTTCTGCATTTTTTATTTTATTTTATTTATTTATTTTATTTTTTTCCTACTTGCTTTGATTCTGTTTTATTTTCCTATATTTCAATCATGTAAAGCACTTTGCATCGTCTTTGTACAGAATTGTGCTATACAAATAAATTTGCCTTGCCTTGCCTTACAGTACTATCTAACATTATTAGTTTGAAGTCCAACTTCTTTCATTTTAATAGCAATCTTTTTTGTATTCTTATTTAAACGTGTGTTTACCTATGATGTACAGTAGAGTCCTGCAACGGGTCGGGTACCCGCGGGTCCCCGACGGGTCACCGGCTTAAATGCTCTTTTGCGGGTGAAAAATACATAAATAAAAATAAACGGTCGGGCGGATATTTTTTTAGTGCAGGCGGTGTAAAGGAAGAAAATATTCTAACATAGTTAACTTTGGAAAAAGATTGGCTTCTGATTCTTCCCTTCCCCAGGTCCACTCGGCGAGCTGCGTTTGGTAATAAAACCAACATTGCGTGTTGACGTCACAGAATTACAGAGTTTAATCCAATATAAGACAATGCATACACTTTAGAAATAAGACAATGCACAAACCTACACCAGAAACTGCAGAACAACAGAGACATACATTCCATTACCTGACATAGGAGGAAAGAAAGCAAAGAGTACAGAGACATCTTTGGAGAGTTGCAAGGGCAAATCTGATCTTTTTCTTCTATTTAGAAAGCTTTATCCTCTTGTATCTAATCCATTCAAAAAGGGGCTGGCCCTCGGTCCTCCAACCAAACGCCATCTCTGACACTGCTAGGGCTTCCCCTTATTTACTGCAAACATCTGGGGTCATTTGCTTCTTTGTTTTAACAAGAAAAGGCGGAAAGCTTGTCCTGGCATCTAGAATTCCTAAAGTCATAAAACACAAGATAAGCTCTCACAGACAGCTTGTGGAATGCGGGGGGCCTCACCATCCCTGGTTGTTTATTCTGGAAGACTTTTGACCTTCTGTAAACAGAGCAGAAATCTCTCCTGCAGGCTTAACTGTTATTCACCCCCCAGGAGATACTCATTTTAAGGCCTCCTGTGCTTTGAATACTTACCCATTAGTAGTTTTAAATCATTAACACAGCCTTGTTCAAAATTAAGAAATATGTTCAAGTGAGAGTGTTTACACATGCCATAAGATTAACTGTAATAAAGTCTAAAAAATAATCATTTTTCTTTAACAGTCCCCGTTTTGAGGTCTGAGACATACAGACCTCACAAATAAAATGATTAAGCCTTCTAATAGAGGAACCAAAAAATTATTTAGTATACTAAAAAACTAAAACATTAGCCCAATTTTATAACAGTCCCCTTTTTTAAACAGCACCTCCTAGGTCCCCTGCCAGGCCATGTGTCTAAAGCTGAACTCCATAATCTAAACTTATCAAATGTATCTTGCGCTGTCCAACAATTTAATACTCACCTGATGAACCACAAAATTTTAACCAGTAAAAACTAAACTAAAAATACATTTCACTTATCAAATATGAAAAATCATAAAACTCAGTTATCTGAAAGAGAAGCAAACACACAATAGGAATATCAGCCCAGAATATGAAATAAAAAATAAAAAATAAAAGTAAGATATCTCAAAATTACTAAAAAATGCTCAGCAGACTTAAAAGACAATATTCACCACAAAAACTACAATTTGTCAATAAAAAACAATAACAACATCAAGAAATACATCATAAACACATAAAAATTACAAAATAGCATAAACACATAAAAATTACAAAATAGTTTTTTTTTTTTTTTCACAATTCAATAATAAGAAGTTAGAGTTCGTCTCTATGCTCCTTCGATAGTCTTTCAAAAATGAATATGAATTCTTCGTCAGGAAACGATCCAAAAATACGCGCAAAAAGAAACGAATGTTCTTGAAGAGTTCGCAAAAACGAAAACACGCAATAAAAAGAAGATAAGTTAATGATGATCTTGTAGCTGGATCCTTCACGTGTTCCTCCTCGGTTGTAAACCTTCAGGTGGAAAACTCAGGTTTTCCACCTGAGTGTCCGTTGCTCACTGAAAATTGGAGTATTATGCCAATTTAACATTGAGTTTAAGGAGAGGGTGCAATCTCCTTTTCTCAATGGAAGGACACCGGAACAGGATTATTGTGCCTGTCTGGGCCTTTTAAGCCTTGTAATTCAGGAAAATGAAGTGGTTTTGGCAGACTTCTGCCTGGAAATGCAGATCCTCCTCCGTGCTGTGATGGCCCTCAGACACTCCTCGACCGCAGGTTGAGACTGTAGATCCTCCTGTATGCCCTGCAGCGTGCGCCGTGGCTCCTCAGCTGATGTGCACTGACTCCAATGGAACCACGTGTCTCCTTCTCTCTTGTAGACGGACAGCATGAGATGTACTCTCCACGACTCGGTATGGTCTGGCGAAGCGAGGTTCAGACCACTTTCTTTTGATGACCATCAGGCGCACCCAGTCGATTCCCCAAACTGATCCCGAGCCTGGACGTTCCTGTGACGTCTGGTATTTTGTAAATTCTGCTGCCAGGACCTGTAACTCATTGAAGAAATCTTTATGAGATAAATGTGCAAGCTTACCTTTCCATCCTGGAATGCGGGTAGCAGGTCCTGGAAACATCCGTCCTGTCTGGAGCTCATATGGAGAGAACCCTGTTGATTGGTTAATGATTGATCCTACACTTTATGACAGCTTCACTGTCTTCCTTTTGTATTATAAATCTGCTACTTTGGAGTTGTATTTTATCAATCCTTTGACCCTCTTTTTATATAAGGCCTACATGAGAAATAAAAGTTTCCTATCATGTTAAACCCAAAACTTAACTGTATTTTAGAAGCAGTTCCATAACTGTTAATTTGTAAATTTCCAATTTAGACCAATTTAATTTCAATCATCATATTTTAAATCCCAAAAATTTCAACCATTTTTACCTTTGATCCATTTATTCATTTGAAAACCTATTTATAAAATATTTAATTGAATAATGTATTACCCTTTTTATATTGTTTATCAATTATCAATGCCTTTTCAGTTTTGGAGAGAGATTCAATACAGCTAAATTTATTAAATGATGTAAATCTTTAGTTTAGACCTTCCTGGATGTCTTAGTTAAACAACTTATTTTAAAACATATGAATAGAGATACAACAATCCAATGATCACCTTCCTTAGTTTAAGAACACTATTTTATGTAAATTATTTGATAGTCAATATTTTGTTTAGTATATTCAATTTATACATTTTACTTATTTCATATCCAAATAGTTAGCTCATCTTTAATGCTGGTAATACACCGTAAAACATTTAATGTATTTTGATTCAACTTCAATAACCTCTTTTTCCGAAAAGTAAATGCAGAGATCCAAACTAAAAATTTGCCTATCAAATCAATTCCATTCATGTCCCCCTGTTTCTATAACAGAACAAATGTTATGAAATACGCTATCACCACTAACTTTAGCCTCATGTAACACAGGTGGATGCAATTCAAACACGGTGTCCCAGATGCTGTTACAATCTGCACACCTCAAGCAAAGAATTTAATGTTTGATTAAATTTATGAAATCAACACAGAACTTTGTGTCATTTGCTCAGTAAGTCAGTCTATAGACACCCAATCCACTTTAACACCTTAATTTCAAATTCCATTTAAATTTAAATTTAGTTTTACTGAATGGTAGCCACTGTACTATGCAAATAAAAATTTAGATCATCTTCCTTAGTAGATGAAGCGTAACACACAATGCAATTCAGCTATAGTTAAAAAAGAATGTAATTGCAATCGTTAGTCCCTGCCCATTCTTTTCAGGCAGGAAAGGAAAAAAAACACACTAGCATTTTGTGAGACAAACAGAGTGAATCATGGAGGAATGCAGTGTCGTAACAGTTGGTGCACACCAACCCCTAACTGCATCGTAAAACCTCTGACCCCAGGAGATGGGGTTGTCCTCAACACCTAGAATTACACTGCAGGGCTGCAGGACGTGAAGAAAACAGGGCGCCTCAGTGCTATATCTAAAATAAGAAGAGAACAATGGCATCACACACTACAAAAATTTAAAGAAAAGAACTTATTCACCACTACCAAGTTGTGTTGGCACCCATTTCGTCTCCAACCTGCAGACTGAAGGGAACCCCAGGAGTGGGCCTTGGCGCCCAGGTCACATGATCAGAGGTGAGAATCCAGGATCAAACATGAGAACACACAACAGGACCACCGCTGAGCGACTTGCCATGCCCCAATTCTGTATCTGCTGAATCAGAACGTGTCTAGAGAAGCAGTCATTCCAGCAGTGCAGAAACATCTGGATACAGTCCCGCTTTGATGAACTTTGGTCAGCCTTTCGTGGTCGACAGAGCAGGACATAGAAACCAGCAGACCAGTCATCTACTGAAGCCCCCGTCCGGGTTTGTCTATGATCTTTGTGGTCCCGACTCACTGCTGATTTCCAGCCATAGAAGACTCCCACAGATAACGCCTGAGTCCCTTTTGTTTTCAGCCAGGCATGAAAAGCAACAGTCAAAGGAGACATCTGTTGCTAGGTCCTGTGAGCAGCACTTTGCCCTCACGTGACAGCAGGAAAACAGTTCGCCTTCACTGACCTTCGTAATCGCTCAACAGCGTTTGGCTTTCATACAGCAGTCCAGCAGAAGATGGGCACAGTTCAGCATCATCATGTCTTTGTTCAGCAACAACAGCGGCCTGATGCGGTAATCAAGAAGATCCCTTCAAATACATCTTCCCATGATCTCTGAGCTCAAAAGACCCTTCCCCCAAGATTGCCATCAAGTCAGAAGGAAGGAGAACTGCCAGAGAAAAAATAATACAAAGTAATTAAAAAGCAAAACTTATATTTGCCACATTTTGTTACTTTCACTACTATAAATAAAATTTATCTTGTGATGCCTCCTCCCGTGTGGCGCTAGATTTGTTGTTGTTATAGCACAAACGGCCAACTGCCCCAAATCCTGAACTGCAAAAAGAATAGATAGAAATTTGTTAAAATAGTCCACGATCGGATGTGCCAGAATTAAGAAAATAATGACACTTACTGTTCAAAATCAATAAACGTCAATACCTCGATGACATTCACTCTGCCTGTGCCAAATATCAACTACAAATTCTAAAATCACAACCTCACAAACTCATTAAAGAATTAGAACAAACTCTAGAATGTCCAAGTACTGATACTTATAAAAGTTGTGATGGAATTGCCCTTGGTCAAATAATTATGAATTGCATATTGTTCTACTAAATACCAAACATCCTTATCATTGTCCCACGCTTCAAGACAAAGTCCTATTTCAAAATTTCAGAAATCCTTTACATTTTATCTGAATTTCATAGCAGTTTTAACCAAAATTTTCCTCAAAATTAACAATTTACACCCAACTGTATATAATCAAAGTCAGCAGTGATTCAGAAATCTATCAACAATTTTAAATGTAAATAGACATGGCATAGATGTTATTTGAAACCGTTCAATTTGAGATGATCAAATCTAATTTAGTAGAAGCTTCTATATCACATACACCATATTGTAGTAAAGCAGGAAGGCCATATGACTCTACATTAAAGAAATCCATAATTCACTATTGTTGAATCGAAAAAATCAAAATTATTGATTAACTAATTTACCATTAACCATATCCAAAAATTTACCAGGAATTAGGGTCTACTTCTGCTTCTCCCCCTGTTGATATAATAAAATTACCATTTTGAAAACAATTTGGAATCTATGTCACTTTTATATAATAATTTGCTGAAAAACCAAAATATCATAAGATGTTCCACCATTTCTCCAAATCTTCCATCTAGTATTCAAACTAGACTGAGATTATGTAAATTTCAAAGTTCCATCCGTAATATTTTATCTTTGTAACATCCCCCTGTGTTTTCTTATTTCCAAAAGAAAAACAATTTAGAGGTGGAAAAACAAAAATGGAAGAACTTACCCCCATTATGCTAAAATTTCAACATGTCCAATCAGTCACCCATATGCAATATAAACCAAGTTTATTTAGTTAGAATTTAGGTTAGTTTGTTAGTGTTGTTAGTCAAAGTGGATAACACAATTTCCTAATAACTACATCTATCTGCTTTAAGCCAAGGCTGAATTCTCGTTTCATATTAATTTCACTGCACAAGCAGAAGATTCAGCTTCAACCAGATTGTGACACCAAAATATGAAATCGTCATTACCTTAAAATTGTCCCTTAAAGCAGTAATAAAAACATATTTATGAAACAAAACCTTCAGTGTACCTAAATAGTTTAAAATAAGAAAAATATCACACAGCTACACACTAAACTGAGGGCATATTTACATAGAGCATCCTAAAACCCATCAAAGGCCATCTGCCTCCACATTCACTCTCATTCACACTCAAGCACTCATCAACACCCCATTGTAAGAAAGATGCAGGATGTTACCCCAGATTTCAAACCAAAATTCATCCTGTAAAAGTCTTAAACACAAATATTATAACACCATGGATGAAAAAAATAATAAAAAGACATTATTATCCAATAGTTCTAATATTGTTCAGTTTTGAGTGAACCTTTTTAAAAACTCCAAATTATACACACAACCGTATTTCATGATAGCCCACTGTTATTAAATGGCTACCTATACCCCCTGTAGGAAAACCCAAAAACCGTTCATGTGGTCATGTAATATGCGAAATGGGCTGCACACGAAGATCGTCCTACAAGAAACAAAGTCATTCATTAGCGTTTCAACATGTCCCACATTAACAGTGTAGAAAACACTGTTACGCAGAAAAACATCCATATGTTCTCATTTTTGTTCTCTTACAATCAGTGAGGGTGTTCCATCCTGTCAGGAAACCTAGAAATTTAAGTGATTGTCAATGTTACAGTATTATAATAAACAATTGGATCATTCCAGTGCTCAAGCCTGGAACTGATGCAACACATTTCACCCGCTGAGAAAGTAAAAACATCTGTAAATCTGTTATTTTGTACTTTTCATTTCAACACAAAACACAGTCCTAAAGCAATTCACATCAAAATCCAAGAATCCTGAAAGCGTGAGCTGGAAATAGCACAGAACTGAAGCACTCCCAAAATGCAAATAAGGGGGGTCAATCAGTCCCCCCGCTGTGAAACAAAACTTGCATCCAAAACGGAGACACCTCTTTCCCACAGAAGCACATTTTAACAGAAAGTTAGTAATACAACATCCAGCAAAAATATTTAACAATATTTCAGAACACAATCTTGAAACACAAATCACTTCCGCACAATCTCAGCACAATTCAGACACAGACAGACGAATAGACAGCAGCGCGTGGTGGGACATAGGCTACAGTATAACGGGGGAAGACAGACACACAGCCACAAACACAAAGAAACATACAAAACACAGAAACACAGACAACGTTGTAGTTTAGTCAAGAAAAGACAGAAAAAAAAGAAAAGAAAACGTCAGGAGCCGGCTAAAAGAATGTATGACGCATCTTTTAATTGTCCAATTTCAATTTTACAAATCCCTTTTATTCTCATTTCAACTTCTCAGTCCTACACTTCAGAGCTGGGTCAAGCTCGAGGCGAAAATAAGCCTCAATTTAGTTTATTCGATCACTCAATCCGCCCAGTGACAAAAGGTTTTTTTCTTTTTCAGCTGCGGAGAGCGATTGAACCCGTATTAAATCAAATAATTTATTTTAGTCCTTTATACTATAAGCAACCCGATTAAGGGTGCCAAAGAAAGGTGATCCAACCTGCTATTAGTCCTTTATTTTCCACGAGTGATACAACTCGGTCCAATTAACCTGCTATTAGTCCTTTTCCATGAGTGATACAACTCGATCCAATTAACCCAAATAATTATAAGTCCACTGGAGATGAGTCGAAATCTCCGGCTGATGCAAGCCAAAACTAACCAATACACAAATTTCCAAAATACTTTTTTAGAGGCCCAGGCATTGCTCCTCAGGGTAAAAAGAATATACATTTTTTAAAACCCAGCTTAAGTCAGAGTTAACGTTAAGGCTCTGTTTTGAACTAGCCACAGTTCCCTGTAATGTGTATTTATTCAAATCCTTAAACAACTGACTCTTTTAGAAGGGACTTTATCTACCTCTGCAGCATCTGAATTCTGTGAGGCCGCACACAGCAAATCAGCCCCGGTCCGACCACACGGCGCTTCAGACAACTGAAAAATAATCAAATACTGTCTTACCACACCGAAGCGTCGGGCCGAAACGGATCAATCAGGACCAAACAGCCGCGCGCCGAGACTCCAGAACCGGCACGAGCCCCCAATTGTAAAGGAAGAAAATATTCTAACATAGTTAACTTTGGAAAAAGATTGGCTTCTGATTCTTCCCTTCCCCAGGTCCACTCGGCGAGCTGCGTTTGGTAATAAAACCAACATTGCGTGTTGACGTCACAGAATTACAGAGTTTAATCCAATATAAGACAATGCATACACTTTAGAAATAAGACAATGCACAAACCTACACCAGAAACTGCAGAACAACAGAGACATACATTCCATTACCTGACATAGGAGGAAAGAAAGCAAAGAGTACAGAGACATCTTTGGAGAGTTGCAAGGGCAAATCTGATCTTTTTCTTCTATTTAGAAAGCTTTATCCTCTTGTATCTAATCCATTCAAAAAGGGGCTGGCCCTCGGTCCTCCAACCAAACGCCATCTCTGACACTCCTAGGGCTTCCCCTTATTTACTGCAAACATCTGGGGTCATTTGCTTCTTTGTTTTAACAAGAAAAGGCGGAAACCTTGTCCTGGCATCTAGAATTCCTAAAGTCATAAAACACAAGATAAGCTCTCACAGACAGCTTGTGGAATGCGGGGGGCCTCACCATCCCTGGTTGTTTATTCTGGAAGACTTTTGACCTTCTGTAAACAGAGCAGAAATCTCTCCTGCAGGCTTAACTGTTATTCACCCCCCAGGAGATACTCATTTTAAGGCCTCCTGTGCTTTGAATACTTACCCATTAGTAGTTTTAAATCATTAACACAGCCTTGTTCAAAATTAAGAAATATGTTCAAGTCAGAGTGTTTACACATGCCATAAGATTAACTGTAATAAAGTCTAAAAAATAATCATTTTTCTTTAACAGCGGGTAGTTGGTGATTTTTTTTTTATGCGTGTGTGTTGTTATGGACATCAGAAATGTTCTATTAATCAGGCACTGGGGTCACCCTTGTTGTAGATTATAGCCCTGCCGGCAGTGTGGGCTTCCCTCCAAAAAGGCCACAGTCAGTGCATACACGTCTGCTGCAGTGTTAATAGTGCTGTTCTGCAGCGCAGCGCACTATAGCCTATTACTTGATGTGTTAACGGGTCGGGTCGCGGGTTAAATATCAACGGGTCGGGTCGGGTTTGGATTTGAATTAAAGATATCCGCGGGTGACGGGTCGGGTTCGGTAGTCATCCTAACGGGTTCGGGTGGGTGCGGGTTGGTAAAACTTGACCCGTGCAGGACTCTAATGTACAGCACTTTTTCTGTCTAGCTAAACTCAAACTGTCTATTTACTGAAATGTGCTATATAGATAAACTTCCGTTGTATTGCCCTGATTGAATACTGAAAAGGCAGAATCGTCTTACTGTTAGGGCTAGTCTATTACCTGGTGGCTCTACGAACTTTTGACCAAATAATAAAAATGTAACTTTACTGATTTATTGAATTGGAGAAATTTACCTCTTCATTTAACCCATCCCCTTGGGGAGCAGTGGGCTGCCATCGTGGGGCACCCAGGGGTTAAGGATCTTGCTCAGAGATCCAGAGTGGCAGTCTGTGGGAGTGATTTAAGAACCTCATGATTCCAAGCTCTATGCCCTAACCACTAGGCTGCCACTCCTCTAGAATTGATTAGAATATATAAAAAATACGTTCTTATATTCAACTTTAACTGACTGGCTCATGAACTTCCTATTCCTTTGTTTTCTGAAATTTGACCCAGTAACATCTCCATACCTAAACCAGGGTCGGCAAACCAAAGTGTTCATGAGCCATATTGGACCAAAAGAAACAAAAGACAAATCTGTCTGGTGCTGCAAAAATTTAAAAGTCTTATATAAGCCTCGTGTGGCAACACAGACTCTTGAGGTAAGGAAGGAGCAGTGAACGCTTTCACTGTGTGGAATTCACAGTACACTGCTTCACTGCCCTTTACTGCGCGGTTTAGATTTTGTTGCATTGATGAAATTATAGAAACACGATAAAATAATATTTCTATGGTGGAGGTGTTTCTGTTGAGAGAAGCTGATTGAGTCATGGGGAACCAAGCAGGAACTGACATCCATCAGAGCAGAGCTCTCTAACCCTGAAATCTCACATCCTCCGTCACCTTGGTGTTATTTTTATTTTGAGGGTTTGGAAAAAAAAAGAAAGAAGAAAGTTCACATCCCTGCATTAGAGCGCTTCCTGTTGGATCTGTGAGTGGTTTTCCATGCTTGCAACAAAACTAGCAGCAGTAGTGTTGCAGGCTATGACCACTGATCTCTATGGCTATGAGGCAAATTTTCATTGAAAGAAATGTTTACATTTATTGTTTGAATGTATTTGTTATACACATTTTAAAAGCATTGGAAAACATATTGTATATTGTTTGACTTCC
Organism: Cyprinodon tularosa; assembly: GCF_016077235.1. NCBI lineage: Eukaryota > Metazoa > Chordata > Actinopteri > Cyprinodontiformes > Cyprinodontidae > Cyprinodon > Cyprinodon tularosa. Next base: position 144,736 of record NW_024037877.1, read on the forward strand.
TGCACATCATATTAAAATAGAAAAAAAAAAAATCGATTTTTTTGCATTTTTGAAAAAGTTCCAGGAAGCCGCAAGGGGGCGCCAAAGAGCTGCATGCAGCTCCGGAAAGCTCCGGGTTTGCCGTCCCCTAACCTACATTTACCCAGTGTATGTAATGCACTCCCTTGACGGCTTGTATCTAAAAATAATGAAATTGTGGAATCTTCTGATTTTTTACACATTTGTTGTTACATTGGACTAACTAAAGTATAGGTTTTGAATTCTTTCCAGTAGTACACTTAAATTAAAACTTCTAAGGACCTTTGGGTTACAGTATTAGCCCGGTAATTAATATAGTGTATAGTTGAAAAAAGCATAAAAGAATGAAAAGCTTTCACGTCTTCATTAGTAAAATCATCTGACCAATTTTGTCATTGTTGCTTGGATGACAGTCCTGCATTAAAGTTTTGCCAATGTAGATCTCTCATCCTGTCTGTCAAACAGCGACTGCATAGTTGGCATTTGTGCATTTTCCCTCTGCTGTACTCAGACTCGCTCTTCTCACAAGCTAGATTTGATTATCAGTAAGCCGCCTGAATTGGGAATGTACTTGCCGTGGCTTGCTTGACAAGCTCTGACCAGCAACCATCCACCAGGCTAGTGAATTATGAAAACCATTGATGGATGAAATATGAACATCAATCTTCCTCAGCTACCGTCAGCTGAATAAATTACTTTTTAAGTCGACTGCCATGTTTGCAGACATGTGCTTTAGGGATGCCTCCCTGCTTCTGCTGTGGAACTTCGGTAGAGGGAAATAATCTCTGTGGAAAGCAGAAGGAAGTAATATGGATATTCAAGGAAATTTTCTTGCTCTTATCTGGATTTTTAGGGGGTTTGCCCTTTGATAATGTGAAATAGAAAGTCATTTTACAACTGGTCTAATCAGAAATCAAGAAATATACAATGCAGTGTTTCTATTAAATCCACAGAATCGTTCTCATCTAACCAGTGTTCCTATTCTCCAGGGTTTTTGTTGATAGTAATTCCACATAATAATATTTGTTGGTTCAAACTGACAGACTTGCCCCAGTTTTTATCTATGCTTTGACATTTGTTAAACTATTCCTGAAGGGACAAAGTCAGTAGCATCTTACCTCTTTTCTGTTTTTATGTACAGTACTAGGGGTGTAAATCACATCCATCATGGCAATTCGATTCAGTATCGATTTCTTGACCCAACGATTCGATTATTTTCGATACTCAAGAATACACCACAATTCGATTCGATTCTATTCAATTAATCGATTAATCTGTTAATTTTTATTTTTATTATTATTCTTTTTTTTACACCTTACAGGCTAAACAAAGTTTCAAGTTTGAAATAAATCAATGAAAGCTGTAATATCGTCATGCATTTTTTTTTTAGAAACAACAGCAAATAACAGAAGTAGAAAAGTTTGCATCAAAAAATACAGCAAAAATACTGTACATAATCAGTGCAATGAGTTCAATGCAATACCTCGGCTCCAGAGTGTCGACGTCCCCCCCCCCCTTGAGAGACGCTCCGCTGCTCCTCTCCCAGATTGTAGCTGACCGCAGACAGGAGCCAGCTTGTTTTGTTTTTATAACCGAAATTGCGGAAAACAACTCGTGAAGTTTGACCCGCTAGAAGAGCGAGATGTGCGAGAACGCTGGGACCCTTTTTCCAGCTGGATCTCTGCTCTTTTTGGCCCTCATGTCCCTCCGTCGTCGCACTAAACTCGCCCCCACTTCCTCGCCGTCTCGGCCGTATCTAGACCCACAGCGTGTAGCTCAGACCACGCTTTTAATATTTAGCATAATTTAAAAAAGTCCTGC
>NW_024037878.1:0-144576 GCF_016077235.1 Cyprinodon tularosa
AATAAGTGGGAATGCATAAGCATTCCCACTTGATAAACTACAGCTGCAGTTAAAGTGGTCGAGCAAATGAACGGTAGAGCGATTGGAGCAAAGTGCATTTTTCCCCGTACAGAGCACGCCCCCCTCCCCAGGTTTACGCTTCCAGCCTGTCAGCAGTCAGAGCTCCGATCCAGCCTGGTCCTTCAATGCCAGCATGATGACTTAAAATCAACCAAACCTGATGCAGAATTATATCACGCTACCAGCGTTGCATAATTCTCTACGTGGGTAAAAATTCAGATACTCACAGTGGGTCAAACATTTCCACGGATTATTTCATCCATTCTTGCAACATTCATTTTAATAATCTCAATTTTATATAAAATATTGCACTGCAGCCCTTTTAATGGACAGACATTTTTGTTAACACGAGGCCCCCGATCTTACCTCCACTCTGGAAGAACGTGCATCACCATCAGGGGCGGATTTAGGAAATTTGGGGCCCTATGCAAAGACAGGCAGGGGGCCCCTCTGAATGGAAGAGACAACACATATATAAATCAATTAAAATAAATTGAACATTATTGATCTCACATTGGAGAAATGTATCTCTGCATTTAACCCATCCCCTTGGGGAGCAGTGGGCTGCCATTGTGCGGCGCCTGGGGAGCAGTGTGGGGTTAAGGGTCTTGGGAAATGTTAATAGAATAGACATCCATTATCTGTTCTAGGTTGTGTCCCTCTCTTCTTGTCCCTTTTCTTCTTGTTTTTCTCCCTATGTTTTGTACTCAGCTGACTTTTCATGCTGTCTCTAAAGGAATGAAAGATTTTTTCCAAGCACTAAGCTCACTTAGCTGATTGCTCCTTCCTGTGTTTCCAAAAAGGCCAAAGTAAATAACCCAGTCCTTCTTTTCACTGTAGACAAGCCATGATCTGCTTATCTGTTCTCCATTTTTCATTTGGATGAAATAATAGCTGCATGAATCATGACAGCAGACAAGATAGAGGAGAGCAGGAGGCGGGGTTACCAATCTACTCGCTCTGGAGAGCAGAGTTCGCTGCTTTTAGATGTTGTCTCCAAAGTCTCCAGTAGCAGAAAAAAGTCTCTAGATTTGGCGCTAGGAGCTTTTTAGAAATCAAAGTGCTAGAGGGGTCTGAAAAGTGGCTAAATATAGCGACTAAAGCGCTAAGTTGGCAACACTGCTCTTTGCATGGTTTGTTTTCAAATGGTTTGCTGCTGTCTGTTTGGACCTTTCTGAACATGTGCAGCAAATGGACTGATCCAATATGGTGGACACTGAAGGGGGGGGGGGGTGGGGGGGGCTGAGACACACTTAATATTATCAGCGTTCTGATGGAATTTTAGCCAAAGGATTTTTATCAAAAACATAATTAATGTGCAGAAATAAGGAATAGTTGTATTGACCATACATGGAAACAGAGTTTTATGGGGCCCCAAGTTCCTGGGGGCCCCAACTGCCTAGTATTGACAACTGCCTAGTATTGCCTAATGGTAACCCCCTCTCAGTGCGAAGCTCAAACGATCTCTTGGGGAAAGTGGGTCCAAACCTCCTGTTCGAACCCCAGCTCAGTTTGAAGCTCAGTTGATCCTTCCAGGGAGAGAAGGTCCAAAAAAATCCAGTTTGCAGGATGACTTCCTGCCGAGAGGCAAAGACAAAAACAAAGTTAAACTCAGGTTGACACGAACTCAGCTTGACTCAGCAAAAATTCAGCTTGGCTAGAGTACCCTAAACTGGCAAACACTCTGGCGTCGAGGTAGTGGCAGTCAGCAGCTTAAGAACGCTCCGTTAATGAGGAAACCATCAGCAGGTGTGTGAGGAGGCGGACCAGAACCAGGCGCCTCCTGGTGGATGAAGGGAGACAAACACAGAAACACAAACACACAGACAGGAGTCCTGAACTCAATGGCAATATCAATGGGCCTCAGATAGAAAAGTCTTAAACAGATGTGTTCTAGGGTTTTAAGTGGGGGAGGGAATCGATGTTTCTGAGTTGGGATGGTAAAGAATTCCAGAGATGGGAACCAGAGCGGCTGAATGCTCTATGGTTCCCATGGTACTGAGACAGAGGAGACAGACAGGTGAGCGGAGGAAGAGGATCAGAGGGAACATGCAAAAAAAGTTCAAATCAATCCTCTGGACTTTGTTTCCTCGTTTGAAGACGTTTCTCTTCCATCCAGGAAGTTTTTTCAATCCAAAATGTCAGATATAGCGTTTAGTTCCAGGTTTTATCCAGCAGCCCAACAAAGCCTGGTTTTAGTTTAGAGGACATGCAAATAGAAACGGATGAACGGGTCCCCCCCTTTGGAATGGGGGTCGTTTGGCTTCTTTGTTAGCCTGCAATGCCCCATACCTGTCTATGTCTCTGAAAGGGGGGTCGTTAGAGGGAATTGGTGGTCTGGCTGAATAGGCGAGGTCTTCTGTTCTCCTAGCAAGATGGCGCCCCTGTGTTTGGCTGGCCGTCTCCCTCTGCTGAGAGTGTTAATGTTTTTCCTGTATCTGCTGTTTGTTGTGCGTAGTGTGTCACCGCTGCTGGTATATGACCGCCTGACACTTCTTAATATTTTTGAATCTTTGGAAAAATCGCCAATCTGCGGCTTTGCTGGACACTCAAAGAGGCTTCCACCTTACCTGGAGTCTATACCGTCGCATCTGTGGCGTCCTTCCTGCTGGTTACCTCGCAACGGCCGCCGCAGAAAACGCGGAAAGAGAGGGGGAGTCCTGAGTAAACTGAAAATGTTCCTGGCTGCCTCCCTCGATGATCCCCGTCGTCTTCCATCCAGACCAACCACACACTACAGTGGCTACGATCTGCGGAGTTCCACAGAGTACAGATATCGGTGGCTCCGACCGGTCCCTTGGGACACTGGTGTGCAGTGGACAGTATGGAGTTGATTAAAGCATATTTTAAATATTTCATATCAAATGTTTCAGTTAGGGTGAAAGTTAATAGAATACTTTTAGTTGGGTTTCATATATTCATACAGCCAACTCCAGAGGGATCATGGTTATATGGTGCTTTTTGGTTGGAAATGTTCACAATCTGAAAAAAACACCTGGCAATTATTAAGGGATCCTGAATATGTTGTCAGGACCCTGCTTAGTAATCCTGGTGTAAATGAAGTGTTGGGCCGTAGCTCATTAATTACTTTAACTGCATTTCTAAATCAAATAGCTCTTCAGTAGTGAAGCTATTGCTTTGGCCAAGTCTTAACGTCCACAGGAGATCCATTTTTCCAAGCATTTCTAAACCTTAAAAGCATCTCTCGTTTGTAAACTCCTGATGCAGATGTAGCGGCTTTATGCCAGCCAGAGGTGTGGAAAACATTTATGTTTATTCCTCCATTATAAATCCTGCTGTTTAAAAACACTTTTATAGAAATTAGAGGATCAACTTCAACTTTTTTACTTCAGTAAAAGTGTAAAAGTACCATTTAAAAAACTGCTTAAAGTGTAAAAGTAAAATTTTTAAAACTACTTCAAGTATAAAAGTCAAAGTAATGCAGAAAAACTGTTAAAGCCAGAAGCTTTACTGCTCTAATCTTTTAAAGGAACATTTTTCTACATTTCTGGATAATAACTTCCTTAGACTTCATTTTCTTAGTTTTATAACTAATGGTAACAGAGTCACATTTAACTTTGCATCATCTGGGAAAACTATTTATTTTGGTATGTGGTGAGCAACAAGTTGGGGCAGCACCGAGTCCAACCACAAAGAAATTAATTGTCTGGATTAAAATCTTTATTTTGATGGTTTTATTGTTTTAAATACCAACAGGCCAGAATGAAAATTATCTTAAATTAAACTAACAATCCCTCCACTGGCCTGCTTGACCCAATCCCAACAGCCCTGGTCAAACCCAGTTCCTACTCCTCTTCCGTCCCTCTTCTTTCCTTTATATTGCAGCAATTCCCAACATGTCATCTCAGGGAACTTTATAGAGACAATAGTCTCAGATCTTGGCTTCCCTTCAAGCTCCATCTGATATCAGAGATCTGATTGTTCCTGATGTTCCTAACAGAGCACTTCGCTCTCAATCTGCAGGTTTACTAGTGGGTCCTAGAATTTCTAAAAGTAGAATGGGAGGCAGATCTTTTAGTTATCAGGCTCCTCTCCTGTGGAACCAACTACCAGTTTTAGTCCGTGAGGCAGACACCCTGTCTACTTTTAAGGCTAGGCTTAAAACTTTCCTTTTTGATAAAGCTTCTAGTTAGAGTGGCTCAGGTTATCCTGAGCTATCTCTATAGTTCTGCTGCTATAGGCTTAGACTGCTGGAGGACATAGGGACCCCTTTTTCATCATTCTGCTTCATTCTATCTCTATTCTCCCACTCTGCAGAATCTGTTAGTTCAATCTCTAACGTTCTGCTCTCTCTGCTTTTTCTCATATTAGCTTCATCTGGTCTGTTCCTGTTTGGCTGTGACTCCATCCTGGAGAGAAATATCAGCTGTGCTGCTGCCATCAACACCTTTGTTTCTAGATGTTGGAGCTTGGCCTGTTTTCCAGTGTAGTCCTGTTTCTCTGACTGTGACTAACTGGATGTGCTCTCTTCATCCTCTGACATGGGAGCTGGCTCGGAGCTCGTCTGCCTGGCTGTGTGTTTCCTGGACGGGGAGCTGGTGCTGTGGAGCTGGTTGACAGTTGCCTTTTGTATCTATGCTTCTTTTTCTATGTCTGTGAAATGGTGGTATAGAAATAAACTGAACTGAATTATCCTACTTAACCTGAATGCAGCATTTTATACAATTTCTAACTCCTTCCTTCTGAATCTCCAGTTCCAGTCCCTTGTCTGCCGTCACTCAGTTCATCCAGTTCGTCCTTCAGTTCTGATTAAGAACCATCCGGTGTGCCTCAGGACTATGTCCCGGTGCCCCTGCTTTTCATTACTTACCTTCACCTCTTTTTAACATTTTTTGGGTAAATTTTATATCCGTTTTTATTGTTATGCAGATGACACCCAGCTCTATTTATTTATGGTAAGCCAAACTTTAAACCCCCAACTTCTGCCTAACTGAAAGTAAAGTTCTGTTGACCTCTAAGTTCCCAAAGCTAAATTGCTTAGAACAGAGATCCTCTTAGTAGGAAACGAATCGTTTTTATCCAAGGATGAAGATTTTTTGAGCCTGCTCTCATTACCATAGAGAGCAGAGCTTCACTTCCTCTTGATATTTGAAATATTAATACTCTATCTGTGTTTAAATGAAGATTAAAACTCATCCTTTCAAGACTGCATACGACCATAAATGACCTGAGCTGTTATTCATATTGAAGCCTTGGCAGAAGTTCAACTGAATAAAGTGATTATTCGCCTTCATCCACCTCCGACACAGCTAATCAGCTTTGAACCACGCCTCCACGAAAGCCAATCAGCATCCAGAGTTCAACTTAACAAATTCACATCTCAGTCTGCTAGCCAAACGCAGGCAGTGGTCGCACTATCATCCACCATCGTAGCTAAAGCTTCATCAGAGCGTCATTCCTTCTGGACTCTTACTGCGTTCCCTGTATCATGTCAACCGGTCCGACAGCAGACCGCCATGTTGAGCCTGGTTCTGCCAGAGGTTTCTTCCTAAAGGGAAGCTTTTCCTCTCCACTGTCACCTCATGCTTGCTCATCATGAACAGGTTCTCTCAACCTGTGTTATCCAGCTGGACTTCCATCTTCCAGGTCCCTGAGTGAAGCTCTAGTATCAGCTCACGCAGTCCACTGGATCTCCCCATAAAGCTCAGCAGACCGTCTCTCCAACCAGCAGTCTACAGACTGACCAACTCCATCTATCTCCACTCCACCACCAGTTTCAGGCCTGGGGGGGAAACAGCCCTGTTCTTTACTCCTGTTCATGCATATCTATCACAATTCAGTGCTAATGTTTCCTGCCGAGGTCTGAGCGCCAAAGACTAAAGTAATTGCATCAATAAATTTCTTCCAATTGTCTTGTTATTATTGTGTGTATTATGTGTTGATCTACCACCATCCACACTCCAAAAATTGATTTATCATCTTGCTTTTAGAACTTTTAGCAGAATTTCTGCCTAAATGTGAATAATCTGATCCTAAACAGCAGCAGAAACACGCTTGATCCTATTTTATGACTGTTTCTAACATTTAAAGTGTTTTAGTGTTTTCCAGTCATCAGCTAATTTTATTTCAAGTCACTTTTATTTCTCTGTTTACAGTATAAGATCTTTTATCTGGAGTATCTTCCATAAAATAACTAAACACAGGAATCCCTGTTAGATAGTTTTGTATCAACAGACTAGAAAGGCACTGTGGCACAAATATGGAGCAGAACTTAAAGCTATGATATGTGTTTTACTGACTATATAATCATCTCTGTAGAGAACAGAAGGGTTCCGTTTAGTGGGGGCACCTTCCTGGAGGCGGACATTGGTTGATTTTTTACTCTTTAAAGACAAAACAGACTGTCCTGTCAATTATGTTCTGTCTCTGTTCCTGAGTGCTGCTCTAACTGCTTTATTTAATGATTTATTCTTTAAAACCGACAAAGAGCTCGTCAGCTTTGTTTTGTTTTGTTTCCAGATGACGACACTAGTAGAACAAAAACCAATAACTTTTCACTTTTCTCCGACAAAGAGAACATTCTGAATCCCTAAGAAGTTAAAAAACAATCCACTGGACTTTGTTTCCAAGTTTCCAACCCACTGAAACACCTGAAACACAAACTTTCCATCATCAGAACCTTCCAGCAGCGGGCCCAGCATGTCTCTACTAAAACAGAAACAAAGATGCTCTCCAAACCTGCAGAGACCCAAACTGGGGGTTTGTCAAATCAACAGGAAATCAAAAAGACACACAGCAGAAGATAACGGGGAGAAGATTAAACGCAGAAACATCTCCATCCAAGATGTTGCTGGAAACTCTGAAAAACTCCAGAGGATTTTCTCCAAACATAAAATCTCAGAACATTTCAAACCAAACAGACCCTGAAACAGAGACCAGTTCATCCTAATCTGAGCAGAGTGTCTGCAGTTCAATGCAGCGAGGAATGCTCTGATCTTTATATTGGAGAAACCAAACAACCTCTCCACAGGCGCATGGACCAACACAGAAGAGCGCCCTCCTCTGGACAAGACTCTGCGCTACATCTACACCTGATGGACAAAGAAGACAGGTGGTTAGAGAGGAAGGAAGCATCTATGTTAAGAAAGAAAAAAACAACCTTAAACAGAGGGGGGGGGGGGGGGGGACTCAGATTCCAGCTTTCAAAAACCTTCAATGCAGCGATAGAGTTGATTCCTTCCCGCTATCATCGCAGCTCCAACCCCTTTACAGGAGAACAGAAGACCTCTCCTTTTCATCCAGACCAACTATTCCCTCTAACGACCCCCCTTTCAGAGACATAGACAGGTATGGGGCATTGCAGGCTAACAAAGAAGCCAAACGACCCCCATTCCAAAGGGGGGGACCCGTTCATCCGTTTCTATTTGCATGTTTTCTAAACTAAAACCAGGCTTTGTTGGGCTGCTGGATAAAACCTGGAACTAAACGCTATTTCTGACATTTTGAACTGAAAAATCTTCCTGGATGGAAGAGAAACGTCTTCAGAGTTGGAAACAAAGTCCAGTTGATTGATTTGAACTTTTTTTGCATGTTCCCTCTGATCCTCTTCCTCCGCTCACCGGTCTGTCTCCTCTGTCTCAGTACCATGGGAACCATAGAGCATTCAGCCGCTCTGGTTCCCATCTCTGGAGTTTTTTACCATCCCAACTCAGAAACATCGATCCCCCCCCCCACTTCAAATCACAACCCAGAACATATCTGTTTAAGACGTTTCTATCTGAGGCCCATTGATATTGCCATTGCCTTCGTCTATGTTATTGGTTTTATTTATCTTTATTCTTGTCACAGTACCAACACACACCAAAGGCCACACACTGGATCTGGTTATTACAGACAGTGCTTCCATCACCAATCTGCAGGTACATGACTTAGGCATGTCAGACCACAACAGCATCTCCATGGAACTGTCCTTAGCAGGCCCGTACAATAAAACAAAACGTCAGATCCATTTCAGAAACCTAAAAGCAATAGATGGCAACCTCCTCAACCAGGACATACAAAACATCTCACTTGACCCACAGTTCACATCAATTAATGGATCTGTTAACTACTACAATTCCAGCCTCCATAATATCCTGGAATCTCATGCACCTCTAAAAACAAGAACAGTTCACTTTTCCAAATCAGCCCCCTGGTACACCATAGAGCTCCGCAAAATGAAAACTGCTGGCCGTGCCCTGGAGCGGAAATACACCTCCACTGGACTACAAGTTTTCAGACAGGCTTACCGTGAACATCGAACATCATATGTCAGAGCACTCACCACAGCCAGATCCCAATATTTCTCACAAAAAATCTCAAACAGCACTGGAAACCCAAAACAACTATTCTCAACAATAAATTTTCTGCTCAAACCTCCCACACATGCACATGTCGATAATAGTACTAGTCAGTGTAACAGATTTATGGACTTCTTCAAAACAAAGGTAGCATCAATCCGGTCAGCCTTCCCTGTTACAGCCCCATCACCATCACCCGCTGACGGCAGTCCCTCAACCCAACACAATACTTTCTCAGTTTTCTCAGACGTCACGCAGACAGAGGTGGAGAAGATCTTAAAAAGCATGAGGCCATCCACCTGCGTGCTGGACCCTCTCCCCACTGCACTACTAAAAAATCACATCACAGCCATCAGTCCATTAATCACAGCAATAATTAACCAGTCATTACACTCCGGTCAGGTTCCTCCAGCTCTCAAAACTGCAGTCATTCGCCCCCATCTGAAAAAGCCCTCACTCGACCCTGAAATCCTGGCCCACTACAGACCCATTTCAAACCTGCCATTCCTATCCAAAGTTCTGGAAAAAGTTGTAGCAGCTCAACTCCACAGTCATCTTCACACCCATAAACTATATGAAAAATTTCAGTCTGGTTTCCGATCAGCACACAGCACAGAGACAGCCCTGGTCCGCGTCATGAATGACCTACTCATGACTGCGGACCAGGGCTCACCATCACTCCTCCTCTTACTGGACTTATCATCTGCCTTTGATACCGTTGACCACACCATCCTACTCCATCGTCTTCAGACCACAGTTGGACTCTCTGGAACCACACTCAACTGGTTCCAGTCATATATCACGGGAAGGTCCGAATTTGTTGCCATAGGACAGTCCAATTCATCACCCCATACAGTCAGCTGCGGAGTGCCTCAAGGGTCGGTCCTTGGGCCGACCCTTTTCACCATCTACATGCTCCCACTCGGTCAGATAATCAAAAAACACAAGGTATCTTTTCATTGTTATGCAGATGACACCCAGTTGTACATAAAAATGGACTCCACTTCTCCCACAGTTCTGCCATCTGCTTTTCACTGCTGCCTGGAGGAGATAAAGACATGGATGGCTGAAAACTTTCTACAGCTCAACAGCAGCAAAACAGAAGCCATTCTCATTGGCACCCCACACCAAACCAAGTCCTTCTCCCTAAACAGTATCCCTATCTTCGGTCAAAACATCCCTCTGTCCTCATCTGTCACAAACCTTGGTGTCAAATTGGATCCACATCTCACGTTTGACTCCCACATACGTCACCTCTGCAAGGTCTCTTTCCTCCACCTCAGAAACATCGCCAAACTCCGCCCCTCCCTTTCCCAACCCGACGCAGAAAAGCTAATCCATGCCTTTGTCTCCTCCAGATTGGACTACTGTAATGCCCTCCTCGTCGGGGTCCCTGGCAAAAGTCTACAAAAGCTGCAGCACATCCAGAACTGTGCTGCCCGGGTCCTGACGAGGAGGCGCAAACACGAACACATCACTCCAGTCCTCAGGTCCCTTCATTGGCTGCCCATCCAACACAGAATAGATTACAAACTTTGCCTCCTCACTCACCAGTGCATACATGGAACTGCCCCGGCTTACCTCAAGGAACTCCTCACACCTCACACCGCCTCCAGAACCCTCCGCTCCACCACCTCCACCCACCGACTGCACCAGCCAAGAGTCAAGCTCTGCACAATGGGAGATAGGGCCTTCCAGGCAGTTGCCCCACAACTCTGGAATGGCCTCCCAGAGTCCCTTAGGGTCCCACAGAGTGTGGAGGCCTTCAAGAAAGGCCTCAAGACATTTTTATTTAAAAAAGCCTACGAACATTAGTTAGTATTTTATCTGTGTGGTTTTATGGTTATTTTACTGTTTTGTTTTTACTACGTATGTTATTTTACTGTAATGTCTCATTTTAACTATGTATACCGTTTTTATTATACGGTTTTGTTTTAACTATGAATTTTGTAGCACTTTGAGATTTTTTTTTAAATGTAAAGTGCAATACAAATAAAATGTATTATTATTATTATTATCTTGTTTCTTTAAATGTGTTTTGTTTATCTTTATGATGTCCTTGAGTGTGGAGAAAGGCCTAGCTGTCTTATTATTATTATTAATATTATTATTAAAAAAACTTTGCAGATATTGCCGCATCATAAGATGCACATAACCAGCAGACAAAAATAAAAATCATTTGTAGAAATGATAAAACATCTTTAAAGGAAATAAAACTGAACATAAAACATCTTTAGAAACAGTTTTCCTTAGATAACTTTGAATCAATCTGACTGGATGATCTGGTGAACTGGAAAGTGACCTTAGATGACATGATGGGAATTGGAGCTATAGAAATAAACTGAATAGAATTGAAAATTAGGCATCATATGCAGAGAAGTGTAAATATTTTTAATTTAAACATTTTATTATCCTATTTATACCAGAATTTCCCCATTGTGGGACAATAAAGAGATTATCTATACTACTCTATTTACCCCCTTTGGATCAGACTTGATGATGAGAGGCCTATTTAGATTTGATATAATTCAAAATTAAAGAAAAAGCACAGCTTAAGCTCGCATTTACTATTTTAAATGTACTGTATAATGTATATATCTGAAATCCCCATTCTACAGTTAGCTGTAGATTTTATGCATGAGTTTTTACTATTATTATTATTCCATAGCTTTAAAATATTTCACTTATTTCTGTATCCTCTCTTTTGAAAATAAATAAATGCCAAGAAAATTATATATATCTAAAAGGCAATTGTGATTAAAGATATTTTCTTGGGTTAAATGTTACAGCAGTAGCTAAGAAATTAAAAAATTCCTTTCACTGCGTAATCTAGAACATTCATTAAAATATCAGATATTTATTAAACGTTCTTTATTTCGATCCTTTCTTCCTTCTGTTGCATAAAAATCACTTTCTGATATTAACAGTCTGCCATGATTAGACAAGCTAGTATAAACCAGTCACGCATATTTTGTTCAAATTAAGAATTCTTATTTAGCAGAAACATTAAGCTGCATGTGCAACAGGAGGATGCTAACAATCCCACCGAAACAAGCCTATTCAGATAAACTGATAAATAAAGCTCACCATGCCGTGGATGTAGAAACATGTGAACTAGAATGAGACTCACTGCAACAACAAAAAAATGCCTTAATGGAGGAAAAAAAATCACAACTAAGATGCTTGAAAAAAGCGAAACAAACTGTTGATCTGGTGGAATTGCTGGATTCTAAGGCTAGAGAATCCATCAGTCCAACTGCAGAGAAAAACAGTTTTTAGCTAAAGTACAACAAGAGGTTCAGAAAAACTAAACTATTGTAAAAAAAAAAACAAAATAAAAATAAAAAGCTGATCATCAACCTTTTATAAGGCTAAATTCTAGGAAACATCTTTTATTTAGAACCCTGGCAGGTCAAACAAGTTATATAATCCACTGTGTGTTTGGACTAAATTCTTTTGAAGGACACTTATTTCATAATACTTTCCTGTCACTGATAGTAATGAGCCGATATTCTGCATGTGCAAACTCACACTGATGATTTAAAACCGCCTCGTTTCTTATAGGGAAAATAAACTCTTTTTTGCAATAGAAATGTAACAGTTGCCAATCTGCTTTATCTAAGCTGCAGGTTCCACCTGTTGCTGATTTAAAATAGCGTTGCTGATAGAAAGCAACAGAAAGTATCCTTGAACGATCTGAGTCAAGGTCAAGGTTAAGGATAATAAACATATTTGTATTAGTTGCCAATTTTTATCTGATAATCATGTAACTCTCAGCCCTTTGTACCTTTAACAGTGAGCGTCATTTATGGCAGCAACATATGCATGAATTTTACATCTAAAATAAAATGCAATTATATCTATTATCTATAACACCGAAGATAAAAAGTGATTTTTTTTTAAGTTAAGTGCAATATTTTCAAAAGGGAAACTTGTGGTATTTCTATTAAAATAGCAGAGGTGATTGCTGTTGCATCTGATCTATTTTATTTGCAATAAGGTCGTCTTTAACTCGGCTCCATATTAGGTGGTAAAATTATTATCTACTTACTGACATTTGCATTATATCGACATTTAAATACGACTTCCCTACGACTTTAAAGCACCTTTTAGAAAAGGCAAAGAAGAATCAGGGATTCACATAGAAAATAATAGAATATAGTCTATGTTTTCTAGATGTTTGTTCATCTGCATAGGTGCTCTTAAATAAACACATTCTCAGAAAATTAAAAAAATATAAAGTTAACTAATAGCTTCTCCATTATTTAACTGGTACATATCTTTTTAGGGATGTGACTCAATATTGGACCATGAAAAACAGATTAACCTTCACAACGCCTCATAAGGGCAGGATTTAAAGTAAACCTGGACATGAAATGATGCCTTGTTTTTATAAAGTGTTTTATAATTTTTTTTTGCTGTTGGCATTCATATAAATATACTGGTGTGCAGAGATGGCAAAAGTACTCACTTTCCGTACTTGAGTAAAAGTACAGATACTTGTGTTAAAAAATACTCTGGTAAAAGTGGAAGTACTGATTAAACTTCTTTACTCAAGTAAAAGTAACAAAGTACAGGCTTGTAAATTTACTTAAAGTATAAAAGTAAAAGTAGAAACCACTTTTTTCATGCCGTTGCCTACATTTTAAATGGATGTCTGCCAATAGGACTAGATCTCCGTTGTGTTCATTTTCAATCATCTCGTCGTCCATGCTACTATGCTAACGCCACCGCCACCAAGCTGCAATGATTTGTGATTTTTCTGTCGATTCATCTTGTAGTGGTGCGTCAAATGCAATGTAGATTCCCATCCAATTAGATTGAATTTGGTATTGATGACGTGAAAAATAATAACGGTAACTCCATTGAAATGATTCAAAACTAAAGTAACGAGACAATTTTTTAAAAATGTAAGGAGTAGAAAGTACAGATATTTGTGTAAAAATGTAAGGAGTAGAAGTAAAAAGTCGCCATAAAAATAAGTAGTAAAGTAAAGTAAAAATATCAGAAAAATCTACTTGAGTACAGTAACAAAGTATTTGTACTTCGTTACTTCCCATCTCTGCTGGTGTGATAACTTAGTATGCATTTGATTGGCTTTTGGTATATGTCTATTTTGAATTTATAGCGCCCCCTGGAGAAAAGTCCACCAGCCGCCGCTGTGTCTCACTAGATATTAGTCCTATGGGGGGGGGGGGCAGGTCTTTGGCTCTTCACAACCACTATTGAGCATTTTTCCTCTGGATAAACTTTACATACAAAGGTTCACTCTCACAATCAACTACAGGTGTTTGGTTCCAGGTACTCAGAGATTCACTTCCACACAGAAAGACCATATTCTGATCTTCAGGTAACACAGTAAACATGTCAGATTAAATGCTACTTATACTTCAGCGATAGTATCTAGGTGTTACTTTGTTCTATCTATACTATATCCGTTGGTTGTTCTGTTCTTTTTCCATCTCTTTGCAGGTGATGAAGCAGACTGAAAATGTTTTATCATTATCTCCCTTTTTTCTCCTCTTTTCTTTCTTTCTCCTTTTTTCCTGTTTATCCTTTCCTGTTCTACATACATTGCAGTGTCCATATAATCTGTAATACTCCCTGCATAATTGTAATAAAGCTATTTATATGCATAAATCAAGCGGAACACGATGGCGATAGCCGTACTGCTCCACTTGTGAAAGTAAAATTTGTTGGGCTCTTTTTGGCATCAAGACAATTATTCTTATTGCCACATCACCAGACAGGACACTGGGGAATAATAAAAAATAAAATAATAATCAATATGTGCAAATGTATATTGATTTACCCATTAGAGTACCAGCAGTTGGAGCAAAGTGTCTGGTAGCTCTTTAATTATTGATATCTCAGTGCCTTTAGAGGTAACCTCTCCTCAGGGTCAGTTGTTTCCAACATGACCTCACGTAACCCCAGCTGCATATATTTTGCTCCATAGCTTTAACTTTGAAAAAAAAGGATTAGCTAAATGAAAAAAAAAGTGATGACATCATCTGTTCCTACAGAATTCATGTATTTATGCGGTAAAAAGTATTTTGTTTTCAGTCATATTGCTGACATGTTTTGGTCCATGTTGTTCTGTGAGTTCATACTACAGTAACCTGGAGCTGTTCACCTCCTCTCAGGTCACTTGGGGGCAAATGACATCGTCTAAGCCGATGGCACATATTACCCAATCAGACAAGCAAAAGCATTCCCTGAATGTGTTTGGGGGAACTTGCTGTTAAGATGCGCCACATGCTAACTGTCGCTATCTGTTGTACTTTAGTTGGGCATCTTTTAACTTAGGAAATCCCATTCCTCAAATCACTGATGGATCCTAGTGGATCTCAATTTTAATTTCTTTAAAGAGCTCGCTAGAATCTTCTTTTGTTGGGCTGCTATAATATATATATTTACTATACTATATAACTATATTTACTTTCTATTTCCTTTACTATCTATTTCCATCGTTAGACCCAATGTCAGTGTCTTCCAGTCAGTCTGGGATAGCCAGACTAACGTCAGTCTGCAGACTCCCACAGTCCAAAAACATGACTGTTAATTGGTTAATTGGTTTCTCTAAATCCTCCTTAGGTGTGAGTGTGAATGGTTGTTTGTCCTGTTTGTCTCTGTGTTGCCCTGCGATGGACTGGAGACCTGTCCAGGATGGACCCCGCCTCTCTGTCCAGGGTGGACTCCGCCTCTCGTCCGTAGACAGCTGGAGACCAGCATCCCTCGGCACCCCAGCTGGGATAAGCGAGACAAAAAATGGGTGGAAATTAGATCATCTTGGGTTTCAGGTTTAGCTCAGCTGCAGAACCTAATACCCTGTTTCTTAAAAATCTCTTGTTCATGTATTTCTGAGTTACAGGTCAGTTTTAAGAGTAAAATAACCATTTAAGTTCTTAATGGCCGGTGAAGGGTGATGTATTAGGGGCTAAGATCAGGCTGTAGGGCAGGCCTGCCCAAAGGACAGCTGTCCTGCAGGTTTTAGAGGGTTTCTGCTTCAGCAATATATCTATACCTATATTTATTGTTATATCTTAGGTTTTTTTTTTTGTTTTTTTTTATGCTATGGTTCATTATATTGAGAGGACTGCAATTTCATCTGTGTTGTATGTTTACCATGTAGCACATTTGACAATATAGTTGAGTTGAACAAATATGATTCTGATGATTGCATTTCAGGAAAAGTCGTTTTAATCAGGAATCGATGAAAATCAGTCGTGCTGAAGCAGCCAAACCTCTAAAACTGACCATTAGTTGAGCTGGATGCACACTTTGTTCTGTGTTCACAGAATAAAGTGTAATAGTCTGAACTTATTTGGCACCCCTAATGGGGGGTCTGAATAATACACTCCCACATCCACAAACTGTACAAAGATGCTGTCCATCAGAGGTCCTGTTTTTATTTTATTCCTTCAAGGCGTAACAACTGCTGTAACACTGAAGCTACATTCACTCTAACCATTACCATGAATAAATAATTGAATTATAAAACATTACAGTCAAAACAAAAACCAGTGGGATTCATTAAATCCTCCAACAGTTAAAAAGGAAAAGTTAGATACTCATTGATAGAATCGGCGCTGAGTTAACCACCGATTTATGATGCAGATAAGATAAAAGTGAAAACAGAAACCCGGCATTTAAAACATCATTGGGAATTGGAATAAAGATGTAGGAAGGACAAAGGTCTCAAACCATAACTCTTTAATTTGACCTGCGTTTGAGTGCGAGTTTAGGCGCCTTGCATCAGAAAGAAAATCCGATTTCTTACATCCTCACTTAGTTCCTGTCCCCAGAAACATCCTGTTAGCACCAGCATTGGAAGGACTGCATGAGCGTGGCATCGCAGAGGATGTAGATGTAGCAAGATTTAAAAAAATAAAAAACAACTAAGGTGGGAAGTTTACACTTTACTGTGAAATATAACATTGAGTGTAAAGCAGTGTTTGTGTTTTTAGTTTTACAAACTAAAAGTGAGTGATTTTGTAATGGATAGCTTTGATAAATCAGTTTAATATGGAAGAAAAACAGTCCTATTGGAATCTGACTTTTTTGTACACTGTATTTTAAACACTGAATTATTTTTGCATGTATTTTCATTGTATATTTGTTGCCATGGCGGCGCTCCAAAGCAGCGGCCAAGAACGGCTCCTCTTGACCAGGGGCGTGTCCAGACATTTTTGATAGGGGTGGCACCAGTGGGGCACTGATTTATGCAGGGGTGACATGAAGTATGAGCAGGACCGCCTGCGCACAGACATATACACTCACATATGCACGCACACATGCACACAAGAAAATACACACCCACATCTAGACTTTGGTATATGTATATATATATATATATATATATATATATATATATATATATATATATATATATATATATATATATATACGTATTGATATTTGCTTGATGAAACTGTGCAAAACTTGGTAGAGGTACAGACTGTACAAAACAAATATAGCTTACCTTACCATGCCAACATAAGTAAACAATGCACATTTGAAAAAAAAAAAACCTATAAAGTTTTTAAACACCAGTATTATTCGTATCCTGATCTAAATAAAAGCAGATACTGTGATGTTAATTTAAAAAAAGGTAAATCATACATACTATGCTGCATGTGTGATGGTGAAGGGCCCTCATCACAAGAATCTTCACCTGATTCTGCAATAACACATAGGTTGTCATTAGAATGAAAATGGGCCTAAGTATATTATACTTCATATGAAAAATGAATTGTTGAGACCTACCAATAGGTCCCGGCTGGCTATAAGAGGCTCCCACACCACTATCCCCCTGTGGATGGCCTGCAAGAACCTCAGCACTGGACACACCTGTAGCAATACAGAGATTTTATCAGTTCTTTATAATTCAAAATTTCAAATTGTCACATTTAGGCTTTTCACACCAGTATTGTTTAAAAATTGTCTACACGCTTAATGACAGTATATGACACTGTAGTATATTTGAAATATCTCAGTTCGAATCAATGCACATAATGTTTTAAAGAAGGTAAATTCATACATACCCTGATGTGTATGTGATGTTGAGGGTGACTCTATAATAATACATAAGCTGTGATTAGAATGATAATACAATCAGCCTTTCCTAAGTAAACTAAGAGGTATGGTACAATCAAACCAAATTAGTAAGTTCAAACATGAGAACAAACTTGAACTATCAGGATTTCACCTACCAATGTGTACAGCTGAGGCTGAAGGCTGGCTCTCATCCTGTGACTGACTGCTCTGCCCCTGCTCTGGCTCTATCTTAGATTTCTTCCTTGCGAAGAAATCTTTAATATTCTGACTTCTTTTCATACTGTAATAGTCCCATAATGCACGACATTCTTATATGTTGTACAATAACTAATTGTGCACACACAAGAATGAAAATTAAATGTAAATGATGTTATATGGGTCTAATATAACAGTTTTACTAAGTACAGAATAGCTAAATGTTAGCGTTAGCATCGTTGACAGTCAAAACAGTGTTTTCTAACGAGATGAGGAGACGACAGCCGTGTGCCAATTATAATAAAACAAATAAAACAAGACGGGGTACATGTTTAGCTTATTACCGTTACAGCTTCTAACTACAGGCACAGTAAGTGTAGTAAAATGTAGGCAACTCACATATTTCACAACGTCGCGCCAGAGACGTGCTGCTTTCTGATAGACTGGAGAATGTATTCACCTGTAGGTTCATCAACGTCTTCTTCGTGCCTTCTTCAACTTCAACTCAAAACAAGAGCGCATTTTACGTTCAGTGCAGTGGCCCGCCTCTGACTGGGCATATAGCCAATCATATTTTAAAATTTTGGGGTGGCACTTGGGGTGGCCAATCAGATTTCAGGGGTGGCCTGTGCCACCCAAGGCCACTCCCTGAACACGCCAGTGCTCTTGACAAATTCACATAATATGCCGCTTAAAACGATAGACTAGACATCAAACCGGCATCTATGATCGCCAACGCCTGCTAGAGCTACGCTCACAGAATGTTTTAAATCCAGACATTTTTGACAGTTTAAAAAGCTGAGGAGTGCTACGGACGGATCTCAAAAAAACAACGGCGGAACGTAACTGCCGAAGGAAGAGATGCGCGAGACGGAGAAAGCGAGGATGTAGAGGGGGGCTAACTGTGAAGCTAAGGAGAAATCCTCACAGACCTCCGGTTCCATCAATCCTGCTCTCTAACATTCGGTCATTGGAAAACAAAATGGATAATCTCCGACTGGAACTGTCATCTAGGAAGGAGTCATGGCTGCATCCAGCAATACCGGACGATGCTATTAGCCTGGAGGGGCTAACGCTATACTGCGCCGATAGGAACAAAGAACTAAGCGGTAGACTCGGGGGGGGGGGGGGGGGGGGGGGGGCTCTGTGTTTACATCAACAACAGCTGGTGTAAAAATGCTAGATCAGTCTCCAGCTTCTGGAGTTTCTGACTGTTAACTGCAGGCCGTTCTATCTGCCCAGAGAGTTCAGTGTGGTTAGCATCACTGCTGTTTATGTGCCCCCCCCCAGCGCTAACACTAAAGAGGCCATGAAGACTCGATACCAGGCTACCTCTGAGCTCCAATCTGCACACTGAGGCTGTTTACATCATTGCTGGGGATTTTAACCAGGCTAACTGGAAGACTGTTCTCCCTCATTTCTACCAACATGTGGACTTTTCAACTCAGGGTGAAAACATTTTAGACCTGGTTTACTCTGACATCAAAGATGCATTCAGAGCAGCCCCCACCTCGGGTCATTAGATCACCTATCTGTCATACTAATCCCTGCATATAAGCCCCAGCTGACCAGGGCTAAACCGACAGTTAAAGAGGTCAGAGTGTGGTCTGAGGGGGCCATGGAGACACCCCAGGACTGTTTTGAATGCTCTGACTGGAACATCTTCAAGGCTGCAGCAACATATGACAACTTATTAAATATAGATGAGTATGCCATGACTGTGTCAGGCTACATCAACCAATGCATTGAGGACGTCAGCATCAAAAAGAGCATCACCACCCGGGCCAACCAACCACCCTGGATAAATGGAGAGGTTCAGAAAATCGCTAAAAGAGCCAAACTCAGCTTTCAGGTCTGGAGATAAAGAGGCACTGAGAACAGCGCGTGACAACTTAACCTCCTAACATCCACCTCATTTTGGGTAACCCTCGCCTATTTTACATACCCAAATGGGAAAGCAAATAACTTAGGAACTGTACATCGAAATGGTAAATGGTAAATGGTAAATGGCATGTACTTATATAGCGCCTTTATTCAAGTTAGGAGACTTGACCAAAGCGCTTTACACTACATTCATTCACCCATTCACACACACACTCACACACTGATGGTGGCAAGCTACATTGTAGCCACAGCTGCCCTGGGGCTCACTGACAGAAGCGACAAGTGAAGAAGAAATGACAAGTGCAATACATTATTTGAAAGCTAACACCCTCTAATTTCCTAATATACTATACATTAAAATTGGGTGACTAGAACACAGACCGACCTGCATCAGTTCAAACATGACTGAAAGTTGTTTTTGGAAATGATAGAACAGCAGTAATAAAGACATTCTTGAGAAAAGGCAGGTTTTATTGTTTTATATTTGTCAACCACAAATGCAGAACATTTCCGACCTGTAGCTATAACAGTTCCAGAGCTGTGGGCTATGGAGCTTTTGGCGTCACTTTGGAGCTGCGCACAATGGCTCCACCTGCTGTTACAAATTTTACCGGTGGAATTTTATGCATTCTGAATTATTAGCCCCACTCAAGGTCCAGTTTTAAGAGGTTAAACCAGATCAGAACAACCATTAGATCAGTGAAGCAGAAGATCCAGGATCTTTTCCTTGACGACAGCAACACCAGGAGGATGTGGAAAGGCATTGGGATGATCACAGATTACAACCCCCCCTCCCCCGCGGTAGATGCAGCAAACACTGACTTCCTAAATGAACTGGACAACTTCTTTGGAAGGTTTGAGGCACTAAACAGCCTCCAGCAGTGAAAGCTGTTCCACACCAGGGGGAGGAGCCACTAAACCTTGACGTAGCTGAAGTGAGGAAAACTCTGAGGAGAGTCAACCCAAGGATAACACACCTGGGCAGGTGTATAAGGAGTGGTCAGATCAGCTGGCTGGTGTCCTCACAGACATCTTTAACACCTGGCTGGACCAATCCATAGTGCCAGCATGCTTCCAGTCTGCCTCCATTATTCCAGTCCCAAAGAAGCCTCAGGTCGCCTCCCTCAATGATTAGCGGCCTGTCGCTCTCACTCCCATCATGATGAAGTGCTTCCAAAGGCTGGTTAAAGAACACATCGTCTCCAGTCTGAGGAACATGAAGCTCACTAGAGTGAAACCCGCTGCCTTGGATATTTGGGCAATTTAGTGCTGAAAGCCCTAAAAAGAAAAGGAGACGACGTATTTGGACAAAGACGTGGCTGAGCTAACGTGGCTACTACGGTCTGTCAGTTTGACAGGAAGAACTCCATTTCACTCATTGCCCCCCCGCCATGATGCTGGGTTTCCCTCTGAGAGGAAGAAGAAGAAGAATCCTCATTTGCCCACTGAGCGATTTACCCACCAACAGGTTAACAAAGATGGCTTCCTTAACTCCTCTCTCAAACCATCTGTCTTCCTTGGCCAGAATACGAACGTTGTTGTCCAAAAATGAGTTTCCTTTAGCCAAGAAAGGACGACAAATTTCTCATAAACGTTCATAGCTCTGCTTCAACAGAAAGATTTTCCCCAAAAACCGTACGACGGCTGACTGAATTTCAAACATGTTTGATTTTCTCCTGATCTTATGATTCCTGATGGGGGGGGGTCGTTAGAGGCTGACCGCCCCTCGTTACCCCATGTGGAAAAGTTCTCGCACAACTGGAGAATCGTCCCAGAAAGGGCAAAAGATCGTACAGTGTACGCCGGGCTTTTAGTCAGTCACTTCCTCTGGATGGGATTACAGTTTCTGACATATTAAAATAGGCTAAAAAAGAAAAAGAATAATTTTACGACTAGCTTGTATTTTTGGTATAGCTTCTGTTATGTTATGATAAACTGTTCGTAAAGTTAAGCTTTATAAATAAAGTTTTGTTTGTTATAAAAACCGTGTTTAACAGAAATTAGAAGCGTTCACGTTAACTTAAAAGTTGCATCTATTCTGCAACCAGATAAACATGATCTCCAAATATGGGCTGAATTTCAACTGCTGCCCAAAGCAGCTGGGATTTGGCCAAAGATGAAACTCCAACATGGCAAGTATAAATAGAAATCGGATTATTTATTTAACTGGGATCGATTTCTTTGGTTTGATATGAAGGTAGACGATCCCTGTGTCATCCTGAAAGGTGACCTACGAAGGTATGTCTCCAGAAAATGGGTTTATGTCCGGTTATGAGCCAGATGGTGAAATAAATTCTGACTAAATACTTTTTCACATTTAAATACGGTTGCTTATCAGGATGGATGCTTCTGTGTTGGAAAGATTCCCAGGTTGATGTGGCATAAAGTCCAAATAATCTCTAGCAGGGTTAGATAACTATAGTTAAAGAGGCAGAAGGGAGATAAACAAATAAAAAAAGCAAATAAACTGACGATAATCACTAAGCTGAAATACTAAAACACCTTCAGCCTGCATGGCCTTCAAACACCAGATTACCTACATTAGTGCGACGCACTAATCAGAACATTATATTTTAAAACATTTACCTTTTTTTTCCAAAGAACTAGTGAAAACACAAATGCTTTTAAAAGAATCCCTACATCTTAAATGCTTCCATGTTTCTCATTAGATTTAGACTCAGCTTTATTAATCCCTTGGGATTACTCTTTCAGGGAAATTCTGGTTCCAGTAGCTTACATAGAGAACAAAGAGTTAAAGCAAGATTAAGGATAAAAATACAACAGACAATATAAAATGTGTTTATAGCACCAAAGAAGCTTAAAAAAGAAAAAAGCTGGAATATGTTTCCTATAGATATAAAAATATCTGCAGAGTAGAGAGAAAAGTAAAGACTAAACTGTAGTTGATTTGGATTATTACACTTATTTGGAAATTTGAAGTCTTTAATTATCCCCCAATTATGACAAACTCTTACTTTTATTTAGATTTCCACTTTCCCTGTGACACACTGATCAGCGTGCGTTGATCTAAATCACTCAGAATATTTTAGCTATGGTTTTATGGAACCATTATTTATCCTGCAGTTGCTGCTATTGCACTTCTGGTTAGACCTAAACTGCATTTCGTTGCCTTGTACCTGTACCTGTGTAATGATAATAAAGTTGAATCTATTCTAATATAATCTAATCCAAAGGTGCTGCTAGGATTTAACCTCAATCTCAGTGTCGATTCTTTTGTGGTTCTTAACAGGTTTTCTTCCAGGATTGCCTTAAATCTAGTTTATATCATTCATAAGAATGTCTATAAACTGCTATTTAGGAATAATGTTTTCAGTCATTTTCTTTACAGGATAAAAGGAAAGTTCTGTGGTTCCACCTTTAAGCTTTTTCTCTCCGGTTCTTAGGAAGAGATCAGGACAAACCTAAAAAACTCTTTAAATAACAGATGGATCAGTGGATGGCGGATCGTCACGGTAACATCTTTTGTTCACAAGCAATGCCAAAACATTCCCTTTAATTTTCCAGGTTTCCATAAATCTCTTTATCAATTCTATTCAGTTTATTTCTATAGCTCCAATTCACATCATGTCATCTCAGGTCACTTTCCAGTTCACCAGATCATCCAGTCAGATTGATTCCAAGTTTTCTATCTAAGGAAAACCAGCTGATTGCATCGACTCATTGACTCTTCAGCAATCCCTCACACTAAGCATGCTTGCAGTGACAGTGGAGAGGAAAAACTCCCTTTGAACAGGAAGAAACCTCCAGCAGAACCAGGCTCAGTGTGAGCGGCCATCTGCTGAGGCCCGCTGGGGTTCAAGGAGACAGAAGCAGACATAGAAAAAGAAGCATAGATACAAAAGGCAACTGTCAACCAGCTCCACAGGCGGCCCCGTCCAGGAAACACACAGCCAGGCAGACGAGCTCCGTCGTTTGGCTTTTTTGTTAGCCTGCAATGCCCCATACCTGTCTATGTCTCTGAAAGGGGGGGTTGTTAAACGGAATAGTTGGGCTGGATGAACAGGTGAGGTCTTCTGTTCTCCTGTAAACCAACCTTTAACCCACTGTTTAAGGTTGGTTTTTCATTCTTGGCTACCTTCACACCTCTCAAACCTCTATAAATTACAGTCTGCATTTATAAATTTATCAATCAGTCATTTTATTTTTCCCTAGCAACATAAAACATACATCAAATAAGATAATATTAAACATATGAATAAACAAACGTAACATAAACACAAAAGAAAAGAGTGAAGTCAGCCCATAAACTGATCATTTACACACTGGCTATTCTCTGTACTCTGGTGAGCAAAGAAGCCTGACTAGAAGATCTAGTATAGATCATTTTGCTACTTTTTGTAATGTAGAACTATATGAATATAAGAAAAAAAAATCTAAAAACAGGTCCTCATAATCTGATAATCTGAAACAAAGATGTTTTATGTCATAATCCACTAACTCCACTAACTGTGTTAACTTCTACCGTTTATCAAACAGGTGTCAAACATTTATATCTATGCCTAACAATGATACGTGAATTTCTATGGAGATTGTTGTGTTGCAAGGTCAAACAAACCGAGGGTAATTATCCTATCATTGGTGTTTGCAATTGTCAAGGCTAAGCCTGGTGATAATAAGTATCCAGCAAACATTATATTCAGCACCTTGACCTCATAAAACCTGCATCTTCCATTCATGCATTCGAACATTCACGGCCGAGCTGGCATTCACGGATTTTCCTGATTTACTGATGGTCTCAGATTGCTGGTTAGTTTCTCTCTGACTGCTGAGTCATGCGGGTGCATGTGAACGTGCGACTGCTTGCATGGATAGAACCAGCTTTCATCAGCCAGACCCATTTAACTGATCCGTAATATCAGACTCACTTTTACAAATGATTATTCTGGAGTTCAAATAACTGCAGAAAACACCTTGGATCTTAATTAATATAAAGAGGAGTGCCAAATAATTATTAATTCTGTAATTTATATATATATATTTTTTTATTTTATTTGTTTATTTGACAGGGACAGTACAATTAAACATTGCAACCAAACAGGTGGCCGATGTCTAAGTACATAAGGCTTGTAGCCATGGGCTAATTTGCAGCCTTCGTTCCTGGTTAGGCTTTTAAAAGGTGTTAGCATTGAGGGGGAGGGAGATTAGTAACGACACACAGATGCATAAAAAAACAAGAGAAGTTAAAACAAACAAACAAACAAAAATAAATGTGCAGTACAAGCCAGTTTAGTGCTCACACTCTTGACTGTCTTTGAGCCATTTTTTCAATCTTGTGGAGAAAAGTGGAACATCAGTCTGTGACTGAAGCTCCAGAGGCAAAGAGTTCCAGAGATGTGATGCTTTGACTGAGAAGGCCGATTGACCCATAGATGTATTTTAATCCTGCAGTCCCCACTAGCTCCAGCTCCTGTCCTGATTCCTTCATTTGCATACTTTAAAACTAATTTACAGATTACCTCAGGGGCAAGACCATTAAGGCATTTAAAAATAGCTTTTAAAAATTAGAAATTTATAAAATTTTCAAATGTTTCTGAGCTCCATCCCAACTTTGCAAAGATCCTGCTACTATCTACAATATGTGTAATCAAGCAGACCATTAGCTGAGGTCAAAAAGCAGATGGTGATAAGAAGTTTTCGCCTGTTTGCTAATTAGTGTCAACAGCTTCTCTATTTCCAGTATAAGTCCTGCAGAATTTAGGTTTATCTGACTTGCACCATTTTAAGTGTTTTTCTGAATTTCTTAACAGTTTCTGGTTCTGATCATTGTGTATTGCACTGTTTACTGTCGTAAAGTTTGGTTTCTCTTATTTCATATAATAATGTATGCTATTTACTCACTATAAAAGTTTTCACTCCGTCTGTTTCACCTGCTACGTCCCCTGAGTGACGGCGTTAGTAGACCAGACGCCTCCTTCCATAACAAACCAGATTCTTTCTCCAGGTTTATTCATAACATGTTACTGTTTAACCAAAGTGCGTATAATTGTGTGTGTGACTCTGACGCAACCTTCACAGCTTTTTCCTCATTACAATTAAGGGAGACAAACCCTGTCAGGATCAGAACAGGGCTGATTACCATGATGAACCGTTTTCTCTTTTCAAAGATATGAACATAAAGTGCCGACTGAGTGAAATCTATCCATCTCCATTTATTTAACTGCAGTGAATAGTTGAATACTTTTTTCCCACTACAGCAGCCCATATGTGTTTTAAAGCAAGGCACTAAATTAAAAAGTTAAAATTACAATCTAGCAAATATTAATCTTTTTGGCTCGGTTGACTGAAGTTCATTTCCCTGCTCATATCTACTCTTCCTGAATGATTGATTACAGGTGTGCTCCCTTCATGATTATTAGAGAGCATAAAGGTGAGTTTATCTGAAGAGTGATTGGCTGCAGCCTTGGCTTGCAGTTAAGAAGATCCTGGTCTAAATTCTTTCTGCACAAAGGTTGAAAGTTCTCCCAGTGTATGGGGTCTTCTCCTTATATTCTTTTCAAATTTCATCATCCAATCAAAACACATTTTCTCCAAGCATTTAGTTGGTCCTCATGTCCTTTATTTGCAGGTTGGAATGCCGTTGGGTTAGTGTTAGGGACAGTAGCAGCCATTCAAAATGGCCCTTCCCTGTCAAACGCCAGCCGAATGGCAGCCCAATTCCCTCCAACTTCCAGCCACTGGCCTCCTTGCGTGAATATTTTTTCACTCTGACTCCGTTCTTTCACTGAATTACAGGGTCTGACCAGGAGATGGACCAGCAAAGGACAGGCCAAGGGCCAGCCAAGGGCCATCTAAGGACCAGCCAAGGACCCGCCAAGGGCCATCTAAGGACCAGCCAAGGACCAGCCAAGGGCCAGCCAAGGACCCGCCAAGGGCCATCTAAGGACCAGCCAAGGACCAGCCAAGGACAAGCCAAGGGCCAGCCAAGGACCAGCCAAGGACAAGCCAAGGGCCATCTAAGGACCAGCAAAGGACCAGCAAAGGACAAGCCAAGGGCCAGCCAAGGGCCATCTAAGGACCAGCCAAGGACCCGCCAATGACCAGCCAAGGACCAGCCAAGGACCAGCAAAGGACAAGCCAAGGGCCAGCCAAGGGCCATCTAAGGACCTGCCAAGGACCCGCCAAGGGTCAGCTAAGGACCAGCAAAGGACAAGCCAAGGGCCAGCCAAGGACCCGCCAAGGGCCATCTAAGGACCAGCCAAGGACCCGCCAATGACCAGCCAAGGACCAGCCAAGGACCAGCAAAGGACCAGCAAAGGACAAGCCAAGGGCCAGCCAAGGGCCATCTAAGGACCTGCCAAGGACCCGCCAAGGGCCAGCTAAGGACCAGCAAAGGACAAGCCAAGGGCCAGCCAAGGACCCGCCAAGGGCCATCTAAGGACCAGCCAAGGACCCGCCAATGACCAGCCAAGGACCAGCCAAGGACAAGCCAAGGGCCAGCCAAGGGCCATCTAAGGACCTGCCAATGACCCGCCAAGGGCCAGCTAAGGACCAGCAAAGGACAAGCCAAGGGCCAGCCAAGGGCCATCTAAGGACCTGCCAAGGACCCGCCAAGGGCCATCTAAGGACCAGCCAAGGACCCGCCAAGGGCCATCTAAGGACCAGCCAATGACCCGCCAAGGATCAGCCAAGGACCATCCAATGACCCGCCAAGGACCATCCAATGACCAGTCAAGGACCCGCCAATGACCCGCCAAGGACCATCCAATGACCAGCCAATGACCCGCCAAGGATCAGCCAAGGACCATCCAATGACCAGCCAAGGACCCGCCAATGACCAGTCAAGGACCATCCAATGACCAGCCAAGGACCCGCCAATGACCAGTCAAGGACCATCCAATGACCAGCCAAGGACCCGCCAAGGACCATCCAATGACCAGCCAATGACCCGCCAAGGACCCGCCAATGACCAGTCAAGGACCATCCAATGACCCGCCAAGGGCCAGCTAAGGACCAGCCAAGGACCCGCTAATGACCAGCCAAGGACCAGCAAAGGACAAGCCAAGGGCCATCTAAGGACCTTCCAAGGACCCGCCAAGGGCCAGCTAAGGACCAGCAAAGGACAAGCCAAGGGCCAGCCAAGGACCCGCCAAGGGCCATCTAAGGACCCACCAAGGACCAGCAAAGGACAGGCCAAGGGCCAGCCAAGGGCCATCTAAGGACCAGCCAAGGACCCACCAAGGGCCATCTAAGGACCAGCCAAGGACCAGCCAAGGGCCAGCCAAGGACCCGCCAAGGGCCATCTAAGGACCAGCCAAGGACCAGCCAAGGACAAGCCAAGGGCCAGCCAAGGACCAGCCAAGGACAAGCCAAGGGCCATCTAAGGACCAGCAAAGGACCAGCAAAGGACAAGCCAAGGGCCAGCCAAGGGCCATCTAAGGACCAGCCAAGGACCCGCCAATGACCAGCCAAGGACCAGCCAAGGACCAGCAAAGGACAAGCCAAGGGCCAGCCAAGGGCCATCTAAGGACCTGCCAAGGACCCGCCAAGGGTCAGCTAAGGACCAACAAAGGACAAGCCAAGGGCCAGCCAAGGACCCGCCAAGGGCCATCTAAGGACCAGCCAAGGACCCGCCAATGACCAGCCAAGGACCAGCCAAGGACCAGCAAAGGACCAGCAAAGGACAAGCCAAGGGCCATCTAAGGACCTGCCAAGGACCCGCCAAGGGCCAGCTAAGGACCAGCAAAGGACAAGCCAAGGGCCAGCCAAGGACCCGCCAAGGGCCATCTAAGGACCAGCCAAGGACCCGCCAATGACCAGCCAAGGACCAGCCAAGGACAAGCCAAGGGCCAGCCAAGGGCCATCTAAGGACCTGCCAATGACCCGCCAAGGGCCAGCTAAGGACCAGCAAAGGACAAGCCAAGGGCCAGCCAAGGGCCATCTAAGGACCTGCCAAGGACCCGCCAAGGGCCATCTAAGGACCAGCCAAGGACCCGCCAAGGGCCATCTAAGGACCAGCCAAGGACCAGCCAAGGGCCATCTAAGGACCAGCCAAGGACCAGCCAAGGACAAGCCAAGGGCCAGCCAAGGACCAGCCAAGGACAAGCCAAGGGCCATCTAAGGACCCGCCAAGGACCAGCAAAGGACAAGCCAAGGGCCAGCCAAGGGCCATCTAAGGACCAGCCAAGGACCAGCCAAGGACAAGCCAAGGGCCAGCCAAGGGCCATCTAAGGACCTGCCAAGGACCCGCCAAGGGCCATCTAAGGACCAGCCAAGGACCCGCCAAGGGCCATCTAAGGACCAGCCAAGGACCAGCCAAGGGCCAGCCAAGGACCCGCCAAGGGCCATCTAAGGACCAGCCAAGGACCAGCCAAGGACAAGCCAAGGGCCAGCCAAGGACCAGCCAAGGACAAGCCAAGGGCCAGCCAAGGGCCATCTAAGGACCAGCCAAGGACCCGCCAATGACCAGCCAAGGACCAGCCAAGGGCCAGCCAAGGGCCAGCCAAGGACCCGCCAAGGGCCATCTAAGGACCAGCCAAGGACCAGCCAAGGACAAGCAAAGGACCCGCCAAGGACCAGCAAAGGACAAGCCAAGGGCCAGCCAAGGGCCATCTAAGGACCAGCCAAGGACCCGCCAATGACCAGCCAAGGACCAGCAAAGGACAAGCCAAGGGCCAGCCAAGGGCCATCTAAGGACCTGCCAAGGACCCGCCAAGGGCCAGCTAAGGACCAGCAAAGGACAAGCCAAGGGCCAGCCAAGGACCCGCCAAGGGCCATCTAAGGACCAGCCAAGGACCTGCCAATGACCAGCCAAGGACCAGCCAAGGACCAGCAAAGGACCAGCAAAGGACAAGCCAAGGGCCAGCCAAGGGCCATCTAAGGACCTGCCAAGGACCCGCCAAGGGCCAGCTAAGGACCAGCAAAGGACAAGCCAAGGGCCAGCCAAGGACCCGCCAAGGGCCATCTAAGGACCAGCCAAGGACCCGCCAATGACCAGCCAAGGACCAGCCAAGGACAAGCCAAGGGTCAGCCAAGGGCCATCTAAGGACCCACCAAGGACCAGCAAAGGACAAGCCAAGGGCCAGCCAAGGGCCATCTAAGGACCAGCCAAGGACCCGCCAAGGGCCATCTAAGGACCAGCCAAGGACAAGCCAAGGGCCATCTAAGGACAAGCCAAGGGCCAGCCAAGGACCTGCCAAGGACAAGCCAAGGGCCAGCCAAGGACCTGCCAAGGGCGAGCCAAGGACCTGCCAAGGGCCATCTAAGGACCAACCAAGGGCCCATCAAGGAAAGTGGGGAAATTCTGAATGGCTGCTACTGTATGCACTGGTAATGATTAGGTTAAGGTTAGAATTAGGTGTTTCCATAAGATCCATTGCCTCATGCAGAAATTTTGACTCATCTGAATATTCTTTTATAAATTGATGCTAGAGGGCGGAGCTTTCAATATGTTGTTCTGGGGACCAGGAAGCCTTGTTCTGACTCGCAGATTGGGGAAAATTTTAGCTAAAACTCCCTTTTTAGACCAGGGACAGATGACGTTGGCTGGGCTAAAACTGGGCCATTTGGTCTACATTTCCCCTAATGTTAAGGTAGTCCAACTGGCCAAAAACCAGTGTCGGAGGGGTCCATGGAGGTTATTGGAGCATAAGTGGGGGCTGTTTTGGGGGTGGTATGGGGTCCAGCCATTACACCATCAGCCCAGCCTTGTCCTCCCGAGGGGTCAGAGGTATGAGCTCATGGAAACCTGGCACCTGAGCCAAATTGCAAGCCAGTATCACCCAAAATGTGAACCGTGTGGCTGCTTTTAATCAAAGGAGGGGTGATTTGGACACGCTGTTTAGCTGATAACAAAATGTGTTTTTTGGGGGCATCTTGGAATACATTAATTACCCAGAGTTAATGCACCGTCCTGTGGATAAAAGTGGGACATTTGGTTTACATATTCCTTAATGTTAATGTGAACCAAGTGGCCCAAAATTAGGTGCTTTCCAGACATTTGGAATAGATAAATGTCGGGGTAAATTTCAGCTCCAAGTGGCCCAAAAACAGCTTTTATCGTATACTACAAGTGGTCCTTAGATGTTATTGGAGCATGCCGTAAAAATTCAAAAGAATATCCACTGGAATTGGTTTCCAAGGTTTAAATACGTTTTGCTTCCCCTCCAGGAAGCTTTCTCAATTCAAAATGTCTTTATTACTGCTGTTGAAAAAAGACCTATTAGTCTAGTATGAACTGATGAGGCTTAGGCTGTGTTTTACTCACAATATCTTTATTTATAGTTTAAGAATCTAGCTTGTATTAGCTTACATGTAAGGTGGGCTGTTATTTGCTTTTCCATTTAGGTATGAAAAATAGGAGAGGATTACCCCAAACTGGGGGGGTGTTAATAGGGGAACCCTTTTCCTGACATGTTTTCCTTTTTTTTTTTCAGAAAAACCCTGATGAAACCAAAGCTTTCAGTAGGTGCATGGCATCCCATCACTGCTGGCTACTATATCCACTAACATTCCTGAAAAGGTGAATGGTCTAAACAACAGAAAAACACTGAAATGTATGAAGATCAGGTAATCAGGAAGGCTGAGTCCATCTTGGATAATTGCACCCATCCCCTACATAACGAATTCCAGTTCCTACCCTCTGGTTCCCGTTTTAAATACCCACCAGTTCGGACCAACAGATACAAACACTCCTTTATTCCCTCTGCTCTTCAGCTGCTAAACTCTACCAGGAAAAGCAGATAGCCACAGGCTGCATGCATTCAGGCCTATGCTCTCATTTGCACATATTTATTTACTTTTTTATTATTTTTTACATTTCTGTCTCTTTTATCCACCTTACTTTTATCTTTTTAAATATTAAATATTATTTATAATATTTAATATTAAATAATATATATGTTTTTCTTGTGCTTCTTCTTTTATTTTTTATCTGTGATTTGTGAAATGTGAACATGTGTGTGAAAGGTGCACTACTACTGCACAAAAATTGCCCATACTGGGACAAATAAAAGCTACTGAACTGAACTGAACTGAACTGAACTGAACTGAACTGAACTGAAGTGAAGTCTTGCTGACATATCCTTCCTTTGAAAGAATTTTGGAGGAAACTTTTGCTCAGCTGGATTGAAATGTTGTTTGAGAAAAGACCTAGATCTCCCTCTGCTGGAGAAAGTTAGCATCTGATATTCCAAAACAAGTACAAAAACATCCACTGGACTTTATTTCCAGGGCGTTTCTCTTCCCATCACAAAGTCCAAGAGCTTGAAGGTCATTTTAACACAGATTGTTATTAAATCAAGACGCTCTTTTTTATTAAAATTTGCTCATAATCAGAATCCAAACTTCTGAAAGTTCTTTAAATCTGAAATTATTCAATTCAATTCAGTTTTTTTATATAACGCCAAATTCACAACACATGTCATCTCAGGTCACTTTCCAGATCACCAGATCATCCAGTCATACAGTGATACAAAGTTTTCTATCTAAGGAAAAGCAGCTGATTGCATCGACTCATTGACTCTTCAGCAATCCCTCTCACTAAGCATGCTTGTAGCGACAGTGGAGAGGAAAAACTCCCTTTGAATTATTCCATCCTGTTCAATAAATGACAATTAATAAATGGCAATGGCAGCTGCGTTATAGTTACAGTCAAAGTAATTAGTTAGATTACTAGTAACTAAAAAAGGTAGCGCCGTTAGTAACGCTGTTACTCCCATCACTGCCTGGATGACTGAGAATCTTCACCAAGACCTTCCCTCTTCTTTGTTTCCGTAGATGAAGTTCCAGTGCACCGCTGCCTTTCCTTCGGGGCCATTTTTCTTAATTCCTCGCCATAAAAGCCTGAACACACCGTTATGAATGACTATTTCCTCTCTGATCCATCTTTCCATGTCAAACTGACAGCATATAGAGCGGCTCTGACTAGTCATGGAGAAAAAAATAAGAAATATTTTTTACGGTGAAAATGATCATTTAAACACACCTGGTGTCTTTATGTTGTGAATCCCATGAACACAACTCTGCAAGTCAAATTTGGCAAACTTGAAATGTTAGATCTGAGATGCAGAATCTAGTGAGGTTATCCTCCATGTTCACAACCTCTTGGTCCATCAGGTGCACCAGAGCTCGTTTAGGTGGATAGTTCACCCGATTGTTCACCTCTGACCATAACCGCTCCGCTCAAAGGTTCTGGTCATAAGTTCAAGATGTTTTTAGGTTTCAGGTAAATACTAAAGCAGGAAATGGAACACATCAATAAACTTTCATTCAAGATCAGAATCCTATTAGTATTCTAAGTATGTGTGAGACACAATAAATCTTGTCAAGGTACAGGTGAGATTATACAAAACTATGTAGAAATAAGCATAAACACAAACTCAAACAAAATGTGGATAAAGATTAAACATAAAAACAAACTGCGCACCATGGATGTCATGGTTTTATCAAAGGTCTGACCCCAAGATGCAGAAGACCAAACAGAGAGACCAGGGAAAAGTTTAAACAGGTTTATTTTAGGAATAATGTGGTGAATCCAGTGCTGCTCTGAGTACTGCTCAACAGGGAACTGGAAGGTGAGGGGAAGACACTGCGGTTAGTTCAGGCTCAGTGGGAAATTTGAATCTTAGGTTTAGAATTGGAGGAAAAGGTTGCAGACTCACTTCTCCAAGGAAAGGTGTCCTTTAAGGTATCCGGACTGTGAGGATAGAACCAGAGAATGTCTTGTTTGGTGATGGGTGGACTGGGTTACTCAGACTGCGGTTGTTCCTTGGTGAACGGAGAAGCTGACTGCCACTCAGTTTTCCTGAAGTACTTGAACGGGCTGCGGTGCAGATGAAACCTTTGCTTGGTGTGAAGCTCAAACGACCTCTTGGAGAAAGTGGATCCAAACTTCCTGTTTGGAACCCTAACCCCAGGTAACTGCACATGTACAGCAGTAACAAGGGGTTAATGGAGAGTTCAGTAATGGTTAATAATCTTTAAAGTGAACAGAGGATGAACCATCCTCAGGAAGGCCAGCTCTGTGATTGGATGCCCTCTGGACTCAGTCCTGGAAACAGACGGATCCTCACTAAATGAACATCTCTGATGGATAATGCCCCCCCCCCCCCCCCCCCCCCCCCCCCCCAATCCCCCCCCAATGCTGGTTCAGCTGGTGCTGAACTGGAGAGCTCCTTCAGTGACAGACTGCTGCACCTTAAATGCACCAGGGAGCGTTATCACAGATCCTTCCTCCCAGCAGCTGGAAGACTCTAGAACCACCACTGTTCCCAACAACCTCAACCAGTTCTTCCATTCATGCTGATTCTGCTCAGTTTCTACCTTAGTCAGTTAAAGGAATAGTACACCCAAAACATGATTAGCCTTCATTTTCTACTCACCCCCATGCTGAACAACACTCTGGAGTACTTTTTTGATATCTCAAATGCATCTGGAGATCTGGGAGGCTTCTTGCTGTCTGCTGACATTCAAATAATGGAGGTCTATGGCGCCCGAGGCAGAAAGGTCCATAAAAGTCCACAAAAACGTGTCAATATTCCTCCATACTGCTCGTCCAATGTATTCCAAGTGTCCTGAGTGGGTAGCGTCCATAATTTACTCGAAACAAAGTCATTTAGAATGTTTTTAGAGCATAAACAGTAGTGTATAGGATTTCCTGAAAGCGCGTTCACGAGTCTACGGAAACCGCGGCAGACCAAACCAGATGAAAGTGCGCATTCAGCTCGGCAAAGAACTCATGCTCTTCCTCAACACTGAAGTCCTCAGACATTTTTCTTTCGTTGTTTCTTTCTTTGCACAGGTAAACAGCACATTTCTTCTTCTACGCTTGCATTATCGGCAGAGCAGACGCTGAATGCGCACTTTCATCTGGTTTGGTCTGCCGCGGTTTCCGTAGACTCATGAACGCGCTTTCAGGAAATCCTATACACTACTGTTTATGCTCTAAAAACATTCTAAATGACTTCGTTTAGAGTAAATTCTGGACGCTACCCACTCAGGACACTTGGATTACATTGGACGAGCAGTATGGAGGAATATTGACACGTTTTTGTGGACTTTTATGGACCTTTCTGCCTCGGGCGCCATAGACCTCCATTATTTGAATGTCAGCAGACAGCAAGAAGCCTCCCAGATCTCCAGATGCATTTGAGATATCAAAAAAGTACTCCAGAGTGTTGTTCAGCATGGGGGTGAGTAGAAAATTAAGGCTAATCATGTTTTGGGTGTACTATTCCTTTAAATAACCTGCTGCTGTCATTCTGCACATCTCTGATGTTGCTGCTATTTTCAAATATCCATCACTGGAAAAATGTCCATAGCTGCATATTGGTTATTAATTCTCCAGGATCTTTCAACTCTTCACTATTATATTATTCTGATAAAGTTTTCTAAGGTCCACATTTTCGTGACCATTTTTTCTATAATCTCTGTATAACAATGGGGATAATCTGCTGTAAACACCAGATTATCCCCATTGTGGGACAATAAAGGGATTTTCTATTGAATAGAGAATCCCTTTATTGTCCCAGAGAATAGAATAGAATCTATTCTATTCTATTTTTGAGATTTATTCCTATATAAATATTCCCTGATTCAGATCCCCTGCAGCTGCTGAATGGATCTGAGGCTGTAGAAGGTTCCATTAACACTGAAATGCAGTTCAACAAACACAAACATTGTAAAGTCAAACATAAAACCAAATACTGCAATATTGAATGTTGCAAAATCAAACTATTTCATTAACTTCCAAAGTCACCAGATTGCTGCTACCCGTTTTAAAGGGTTAAAACTAACAACTCAGAATGCATGAAAATTACACCTATAAAGTGTTTACCAATATAAACATGTTAGACATCGCTGGAAAGCTTAGATTCTCCACATTTCAACCACTAAGTTCATTTTATGGACACAGCGAATATCAAAGCCCAGTTAACACAGATACAGCAGCATGTCAGAATGGAAACAAACTAATCAGCCACAGCTACGTCCGTCTGACGGCGTCCAGAAGCTGCTTTATAAATCCAATCTTTAATTCTTTATACTCCATTCGTCCCCAAGGGTCCAAAGGTTTAAAATAATCCAGAATATTCATAATAAAAAAATCCATGATGAAAAAATAGCTTTTATTAACAATGCTCTGGTAGTTTTGGAGTTTGCACGCTAATTTAGTTTTATTACAATGCATAAGGCTGGAAAATAAAAATACAGCTCAGAAAAGGAACTGGGGCTGATTTTAGCTTGAAAAGCTGCAGTTTCACTATTTGTTTATAGATTTTTTACGTTATTGTAGGTGTAAAAATGTTAGATTTTTTTTATATACACTGATTCTGAAAAAAAATGCTTCAGTGTTTTTCTATGGATCTAATTATTGAGTAAAAGCATTTGGAACATTTGGAGACGCTGGTGACTCCAAAGGTTCAAAGCCTCACAGCTCTGGAACTGTTGCAGCTACAGGTCTGACATTTTCTGCATTTCTGGCTGACATGATGTAGAACAAATATAATAAAATAAAACCTGCCTTTTCTCAAGCATGTCTTTATATCTGCTGTTTGAAATATACCTATTATTTTGTAGAATAAAAGGAAAAACTTTGAGTCATGTTTGAACTGGTGCAGCTTAGACTGTGTTTCAGTCACACTATTTTCATAAATATTAGCTTTCAAATGATGCAGCATACATGTACTTTGGGCTTACAGTTCCTCAGGTATTTGCTTTTCCATTTGGGTATGAAAAATAGGCGAGAATTACTTCAAATGAGGTGGATGTTAAGAAGTTTTAAAATGAAATATAACTACAAAGAAAAAAAACACAGTAGCACTGATAAAGAGGATTCTCTCATTTTACACTGCAGTTTTTATATTATTTATTTCCAATGTTTTTGATTTTGATTCTAAATCAGCTTCATGCAGCTGATTGTGATGAATCTCCATCTTCGATTCTACAGCCTGGTTTTCTTTCATCAGGCGCTGAGCCGTCCAACACGGCTGGATTTGGGTTTAGCCAACAGACTTCTTTGCAGGGTTGTTTTCGATGAGGATGACGAAATCATTTCGTTGACGCTCCTTTTCATGACGCTAACGGAACCTGATGAGCTAAACATGGATCTTTGCTGATTATGGGTGCGGGTTTTAGTAAACGAGACCAGACTAAATGAAAATTAGCGGGTTTCGGTCACATGTTTAAACTGCATCATTGTGCTGTAATCTGCTGAGCAGTATCAGCCGTGCTGCTGCGTCCTGTTTGGCCCCGCCCCCCCCTGGCGTGCAGCGCTGCTCATTCTGCAGGACCACAGATGGACCGTGGCAGCTGCGGGCAGGTTGAAAATAATCCGGAACGCTCCGGGTCTCTGATAGACCACCGGTGCGGCGCGCTGAACTCTGACTAACTCTCCTTTTCCAGCTGTTCTTGTGCAGAAATGCGTCGTTGCGCGGCTTAGCTCAGAGTCTGCGCTTTATGCAACACTCCGATGGTTCGCTCTCAGCAGGACGGCTCTTCCTGTTTTCGCTACTTAATAAACTAAATGTGGCTGATCATCCTCTGCCAAGCCAAAAAAATTCCTTAGTCTAACTATTAATATTTTATTTCTTCCAGCTCACAGGAGGTGATGCTAAACATTTTTTAATTTCTACCAAAGGAATCCCTGAATTATATCCAAAGCAAATACTTCATTGCATTCTGTTTATTTCTGTATAAAGATCCTACGGCGGCTGAGAAGTGCACTTGTACAAGTGTTTCCGAACGGTCAAAATTTTTTTTAGATGTAAATTTGTTTCCCTATAATTTATTTTTTTTTCTCTAAAATGAAACTTTCTCTCACCTAAAATCTAACTTGTTTAAAATGTGAATTTGTTTCCTAAAATGTAATTTTGTTTTTAAAAAGTTAAACTTTTTTTTCAAAAATACATTTGTTTTATAAAATATAATTTTGTTTCTTCAAATGTTATTTTGTTTTTTATTTGTTAATGTGTTTTTGAATTGTAAATGTGTTTTGCACTTCTCAGCCACCGTAAGATCCAGATTAAAAGGTTCATAGATCTTTGAATATTTCTCTCTCATTGTTCTCGTTTCTATCGATTTAAATAAGATGGAAATGTTTCCTTAACCCTAAAATTTTCTCTGTTTCCTTTAAATATTTAAAACTTTTAGTTTGCATATTTATTCAGTTTAGGTCTGGGTTGCCATGGCAATACAAGGCAGTTATAAAGTTTCTCTTCATTTTTAAATTTAAATCTGCTTTGACCCCTGAGCAGCAGAAACCGAGGGCTAAATTCTCTGAAATAAAGCTAAAATTATCCAAAGTAGAAAGAAGAAGTTTTTTGTTCTTTGCTTCTTTGCAGTAATGCAGATTTTATAGATCTGTGGTTAATGCAGAATTCATAGCAGATCAGGAAGTGTTTGCTTTGGGATGGAAACCTTGGATGTCTAAAATTGTTCCTTTATTGGACATTTTGTTAGCTTGTCTGTCTGATATATTAACCAATAGGATCTGTTGAACTAGATCTGCTATTTTCACAGCTTCTCTGAGACACTTTTTTATAAAGTAGGGCATTAATTCATAAAAAAAAAACTTTATTTGAATTCTATAAATGAAAGTTTTCTGTCCAACAGCAATGATGATCTGCATGGCATTCTATACCCAGCTATTGTAGCATCTAGGATAGATCTGTCAGTCTGGGAAAGAATCTGGTTTTTATTCCAAATTCTAAAGGTTCACCGTTTTTGGCAACATAAAACCAACTAAAACTAATCACACATCGTAATGACTAAAATGTGACTAAGACTAATAATAGTTTTCGTTCTGAAGACCAGAGATGGCAAAAGTACTCACTTTCCGTACTTGAGTAAAAGTACAGATACTTGTGTTAAAAAATCCTCTGGTAAAAGTGGAAGTACTGATTAAACTTCTTTACTCAAGTAAAAGTAACAAAGTACAGGCTTGTAAATTTACTTAAAGTATAAAAGTAAAAGTAGAAACCACTTTTTTCATGCCGTTGCCTACATTTTAAATGGATGTCTGCCAATAGGACTAGATCTCCGTTGTGTTCATTTTCAATCATCTCGTCGTCCATGCTACTATGCTAACGCCACCGCCACCAAGCTGCAATGATTCGCCGCCAATGAATACCGCCGAATCTGTCGATTCATCTTGTAGCGGTGCGTCAAATGCAACGTAGATTCCCATCCAATTAGATTGAATTTGGTATTGATGACGTGAAAAATAATAACGGTAACTCCATTGAAATGATTCAAAACTAAAGTAACTAGACAATTTTTTAAAATGTAAGGAGTAGAAAGTACAGATATTTGTGTAAAAATGTAAGGAGTAGAAGTAAAAAGTTGCCATAAAAATAAGTAGTAAAGTAAAGTAAAAATATCAGAAAAATCTACTTGAGTACAGTAACGAAGTATTTGTACTTGGTTACTTCCCATCTCTGCTGAAGACTAAGACTAAGATGGCTGCCTCTTGGTACAGTGATGGTCAGTGATGTCACACAGCTCCATCAGAGCAACATGTGAAAACTGCACAGAAACCAACAACCTGCTCAAAGTGCATGTTGTTGGTTTGCTTTTCCTGTTCTTAAAATAGACTTAAAATAGAAAAGCATGAAACAGTGAAAATGTGAGACTCAGTCATGTGTTCACCACCATGTCTAACCCTTGAACATGCTAGAACAGAAATATCTATAGTTGTTCTCCAGCAGACATGCAAATGTGCAGCTCTGTAGCTTAGTGATGACAGAGAGCTTCAGAACATGACAGACGTCCTGCCTGGTGAGTCATGCCATAAACTCGACAGGTTGGTTTTAATGTTCCTGTCTGACAGGTACAGCCAGCATTATTAGCACAGGCGGAGCTCTGTCATAGCAGCACTCTGCGTATCGCTGGAGCACAAACAGTTGGACTCCGTTCAGTAACCCGGTAATTAGCTTCCAAGACGTTCTGGAGAGGATCAGTGCGAGGAATACTAGCTCTTAGAGCAGAACCCCTTCGCTGCTGCCATTCGTCTTGCAGGTAAGAACCTGAAAGAAATGAGTGAGGCTTTGGGGACAGAACCAACCTACAAAGATGGCCACATAAACTGATAGAGATTTCCTTTATATGCTGCAGTTCAGGGTTTTAGGTTGAGGAACCACAGGCTGAGCATTTCATCATGCAGATTTCTGCTAACTGAAGTCATGTTGCCGTTCTACTGTTTAGCTTCACTCAGGTTAAGGTTTTGGGAGTTCTGCCTGTGATAGCTCAGTGGTTTACATACATAACATATGCTAATAGACAGCGATGAGTCATAAAAACATGGCCGACCAGTTTGATCTCTTCTGACTGCAAGTTAAAACTAGAAAGCATCTTGTTCATCAGAAATGACAGCTTCAATCTCATTGGCTGTCTGGGCTGTCAGTTCTGAATAAAGTAGATGTGATCTGCTCTGATGTTTGTTGGCATAGAACATTAAATACTCATCTGCAGCATTTCGGTTTGTGGTTGGACCAGTCGGACTCTTGAGTTGCAATATGAATGTTTTCTTTGTTCATAATAAAGAAGGAATTGATCAAATTAGTTTTTCAAATGCACATTGTTGCACAATGACATCCTTCAGCTGTGCTGCTGCCATCAACACCTTTGTTTCTAGATGTTGGAGCTTGGCCTGTTTTCCAGTGTAGTCCTGTTTCTCTGACTGTGACTAACTGGATGTGCTCTCTTCATCCTCTGACATGGGAGCTGGCTGGGAGCTCGTCTGCCTGGCTGTGTGTTTCCTGGACGGGGCCGCCTGTGGAGCTGGTTGACAGTTGCCTTTTGTATCTATGCTTCTTTTTCTATGTCTGCTTCTGTCTCCTTGAACCCCAGTGGGCCTCAGCAGATGGCCGCTCACACTGAGCCTGGTTCTGCTGGAGGTTTCTTCCTGTTCAAAGGGAGTTTTTCCTCTCCACTGTCGCTACAAGCATGCTTAGTGTGAGGGATTGCTGAAGAGTCAATGAGTCGATGCAATCAGCTGGTTTTCCTTAGATAGAAAACTTTGAATCAATCTGACTGGATGATCTGGTGAACTGGAAAGTGACCTGAGATGACATGATGTGAATTGGAGCTATAGAAATACACTGAATAGAATTGATATAGAGATTTATGGAAACCTGAAAAATTAAAGGGAATGTTTTGGCATTGCTTGTGAACAACAGATGTTACCGTGACGATCCGCCATCCACTGATCCATCTGTTATTTAAAGAGTTTTTTAAGTTTGTCCTGATCTCTTCCTAAGAACCGGAGAGAAAAAGCTTAAAGGTGGAACCACAGAACTTTCCTTTTATCCTGTAAAGAAAATGACTGAAAACATTATTCCTAAATAGCAGTTTATAGACATTCTTATGAATGATATAAACTAGATTTAAGGCAATCCTGGAAGAAAACCTGTTAAGAACCACAAAAGAATCGACACTGAGATTGAGGTTAAATCCTAGCAGCACCTTTGGATTAGATTATATTAGAATAGATTCAACTTTATTATCATTACACAGGTACAGGTACAAGGCAACGAAATGCAGTTTAGGTCTAACCAGAAGTGCAATAGCAGCAACTGCAGGATAAATAATGGTTCCATAAAACCATAGCTAAAATATTCTGAGTGATTTAGATCAACGCACGCTGATCAGTGTGTCACAGGGAAAGTGGAAATCTAAATAAAAGTAAGAGTTTGTCATAATTGGGGGATAATTAAAGACTTCAAATTTCCAAATAAGTGTAATAATCCAAATCAACTACAGTTTAGTCTTTACTTTTCTCTCTACTCTGCAGATATTTTTATATCTATAGGAAACATATTCCAGCTTTTTTCTTTTTTA
This sequence comes from Cyprinodon tularosa, assembly GCF_016077235.1. NCBI lineage: Eukaryota > Metazoa > Chordata > Actinopteri > Cyprinodontiformes > Cyprinodontidae > Cyprinodon > Cyprinodon tularosa. The sequence continues at coordinate 41,292 of NW_024037878.1, forward strand.
AGCTTCTTTGGTGCTATAAACACATTTTATATTGTCTGTTGTATTTTTATCCTTAATCTTGCTTTAACTCTTTGTTCTCTATGTAAGCTACTGGAACCAGAATTTCCCTGAAAGAGTAATCCCAAGGGATTAATAAAGCTGAGTCTAAATCTAATGAGAAACATGGAAGCATTTAAGATGTAGGGATTCTTTTAAAAGCATTTGTGTTTTCACTAGTTCTTTGGAAAAAAAAAGGTAAATGTTTTAAAATATAATGTTCTGATTAGTGCGTCGCACTAATGTAGGTAATCTGGTGTTTGAAGGCCATGCAGGCTGAAGGTGTTTTAGTATTTCAGCTTAGTGATTATCGTCAGTTTATTTGCTTTTTTTATTTGTTTATCTCCCTTCTGCCTCTTTAACTATAGTTATCTAACCCTGCTAGAGATTATTTGGACTTTATGCCACATCAACCTGGGAATCTTTCCAACACAGAAGCATCCATCCTGATAAGCAACCGTATTTAAATGTGAAAAAGTATTTAGTCAGAATTTATTTCACCATCTGGCTCATAACCGGACATAAACCCATTTTCTGGAGACATACCTTCGTAGGTCACCTTTCAGGATGACACAGGGATCGTCTACCTTCATATCAAACCAAAGAAATCGATCCCAGTTAAATAAATAATCCGATTTCTATTTATACTTGCCATGTTGGAGTTTCATCTTTGGCCAAATCCCAGCTGCTTTGGGCAGCAGTTGAAATTCAGCCCATATTTGGAGATCATGTTTATCTGGTTGCAGAATAGATGCAACTTTTAAGTTAACGTGAACGCTTCTAATTTCTGTTAAACACGGTTTTTATAACAAACAAAACTTTATTTATAAAGCTTAACTTTACGAACAGTTTATCATTACTCTTCAGGTTTGGTGAGTTTCCTAGAAGTGCAGATTCCTTGGTTTTAAGAGCTGCTTACTCTCAGTTTCCTTCATAGGAAACTGTAAAAGTCTACTAATAGGACGTTCCAGTTCCCACACAAGAGAAAAGACAGCAGGTCGACAGAAGAACACTCACACAGCCTTTGTTTGCGTGACTTTTGCAGACTTTCATTTGACTTAGATTCATTTAATATGGCCTAACTCAGACCCTTAACCTAGCCATTAGCAACACACCGCTAACAGTGGCGGCTGGTGAAAAATATTTTTGGTGGGGCTGATATAGCCTAGTGTATGTCTCCAACTAATCCGGAATAAGAATTCAAATAAACAATTGGACAATACATACAATTTAACAGTAATGATTTAATTTACTATATAATAACAGTAACAGTGATGATTTGGGTCACTGTGACGGGGTTCTTTGGCCTCCAAGAATCCAGTCTCAGTCGGGTTACCGGTGTTGGTGATTTATTGTGCTCAAAAACTCAAAACAGGGTGCAAAAGAAACTAAACATGTACAAGATCCTCTGGGCCTCAGCCTCCTTCCAGTTACCAGCAATGTAACAAAGAAACAGAAAACAAAACCTGCCGCTTTTCTTCCCACAGCCCTCATTAAATAGTTTAAGCCCCTCCCCTCAGGCTCTCTTATTTCTGATTTCTTCTCATTAATCAGTTTTGTCCATATATTACCTCCACAAACAGTTGATATACAAAAACAAATCATTTTTACAACTTAATTCTTTTACACAGATTCATTGACTTATTCAATTACACCAAACTGGGTTTGAACCCAGCAAAGACGCAGCCAGACTGAAGATGACAAGTCCCCGTAGCATAAACACGTACACACCCACACCCCCCACACACACACACACCCACACCCACACACGGCTAACCCCACTGAAATATTAAGTGTGCCCCCTCAATACGCCAGCAGGTAACCAGGAACAGCTTGTGTGTTTTAAGTTCATGGAGCTACTGGGCTCAGCGCGAGTGTATTGGTCCTCACAAACACAGTATAACAGGAATGTGTGTGTGGCGCGCAAAGTTAGAGAGGTTGTTTTAAGCGACGAGGTGGATTCGTCACAGTCACAATAACCATGACATGAAATGTTCATATCCTACAACAGGGATGTTCTTCTGGCAAACGGGTAGATAAATAAGGATCTCACCGAATTTGGTGGAAGCTGCATCTCGTTCGTTACATTCGCCATCTTCCCTCTAACTGTCTGCACCTGCGCTTGGGTTCAGAAGCCTGTTAAAGCGCAGTATTTTCAGCGCCCCAAGACCATAAAGTTCCGAGACGCTGATTGGCCATTAAATTCACCTAGCAATAGTACATGATTGACAGATTCTCTGCAAATGTGGGTCAGTCTGATCAGCGCCCCCAGAACAGAGACGGTAGGAGGCTGTCTGTGGAAATCCACAAATTAATGACAGTAGATAGGGAAATGTAGTTTATATAATTTGTTTTGCTTATAGGTACACAGTCTAGAGAGTAAAACTGACATTTATGAGTTAATTTCTAAAAATATATTTTACGTTTCTCTCTTCTTATCAGGGAGGGCGGTGCCCCAGCGCCCCCTATGGGCCGGCCGCCACTGACCGCTAACCTAAACTGAATTCAAACCATAGTACGAAGTCTAACCCAAAGAAGAAGATTTTACCAGAAGACTACAGTTCTTCTGGGCCTTCCACCATAACATTCAGGGGAGATTTTGATAAGGGGGGGGGCCTAATCCAAAATAACACTTTTGTTTTGAGAGCAGGCTGCACAGGAATTTACCGTCAGCCTTGAAGTCTTTTCATGCCGGCTCTACGTGATGAATCTAATATTCCAAATGTGTTCGGTTTTTCCAAGATATTATCCCATCTCACCTTTGAGTTCAACCACCGCCGCCAGCCTGCGTTCAGTCGCACCCAGCATACAACCAAGGTGAAACAGATTTACTGGGATATTCAACATGCAAAAAAATATATCTCCAAGTTTAACAGAAAGTTTCCAAGAAAAAATATGCTAAACTATATTTAAAATGAAGCATTTCCATATTTTCCTGGATGGATGGAATTGAAATAGTAAATTCTAGGGATGAATGATTCATCGATTTTGGCATCAGAATCGGCTGTTATTCATTATTTCTATATATTTCTATATATATATATATATATATATATTTTAATATCAGAGTACTGTGGTTCTCTTGTGTTCTTAACAAGTGGAAAGCATCAACATATAGATGTTTGAGCTCATTTTTGGAAAATATAGACCCTACTGAAAGTGTTCAGGTTGAATAGCTGTAGGTCCATCAGCCCCCACCCTTAGAGCACCCGCACCCTTAGAGCGCCCCCATCCTAAGAGCGCCCCCACCCTTAGAGCGCCCGCACCCTTAGAGCGCCCCCACCCTAAGAGCGCCCGCACCCTTAGAGCGCCCCCACCCTTAGAGCGCCCGCACCCTTAGAGCGCCCGCACCCTTAGAGCGCCCCCATCCTAAGAGCGCCCCCACCCTTAGAGCGCCCCCACCCTAAGAGCGCCCGCACCCTAAGAGCGCCCCCACCCTGTGAGCGCCCCCACCCTAGGAGCGCCCGCACCCTTAGAACGCCCCCACCCTAAGAGCGCCCCCACCCTAGGAGCGCCCGCACCCTTAGAACGCCCCCACCCTAAGAGCGCCCCCACCCTGTGAGCGCCCCCACCCTAGGAGCGCCCGCACCCTTAGAACGCCCCCACCCTAAGAGCGCCCCCACCCTAGGAGCGCCCGCACCCTTAGAACGCCCCCACCCTAAGAGCGCCCCCACCCTAGGAGCGCCCGCACCCTTAGAACGCCCCCACCCTTAGAGCGCCCGCACCCTTAGAGCGCCCCCACCCTTAGAACGCCCCCACCCTAAGAGCGCCCCCACCCTAAGAGCGCCCCCACCCTTAGAACGCCCCCATCCTAAGAGCGCCCGCACCCTAAGAGCGCCCCCACCCTTAGAACGCCCCCACCCTAAGAGCGCCCCCACCCTTAGAACGCCCGCACCCTAGGAGCGCCCCGCACCCTTAGAACGCCCCCACCCTAAGAGCGCCCGCACCCTTAGAACGCCCGCACCCTTAAAACGCCCCCACCCTAAGAGCGCCCGCACCCTAAGAGCGCCCCCTACCTAAGAGCGCCCCCATCCTAAGAGCGCCCCCATCCTAAGAGCGCCCCCACCCTTAGAACGCCCGCACCCTAAGAGCGCCCCCACCCTAAGAGCGCCCGCACCCTTAGAGCGCCCCCACCCTAAGAGCGCCCGCACCCTAAGAGCGCCCCCACCCTAAGAGCGCCCGCACCCTTAGAGCGCCCCCACCCTAAGAGCGCCCGCACCCTAAGAGCGCCCCCACCCTAAGAGCGCCCCCACCCTTAGAGCGCCCGCACCCTTAGAGCGCCCGCACCCTTAGAACGCCCCCCACCCTAAGAGCGCCCCCACCCTAAGAGCGCCCCCACCCTTAGAGCGCCCGCACCCTTAGAGCGCCCGCACCCTAAGAGCGCCCTTACCCTTAGAGCGCCCGCACCCTAAGAGCGCCCGCACCCTTAGAACGCCCCCATCCTAAGAGCGCCCCCACCCTAAGAGCGCCCGTACCCTTAGAACGCCCCCACCCTAAGAGCGCCCGCACCCTTAGAGCGCCCCCACCCTAAGAGCGCCCGCACCCTTAGAACGCCCCCATCCTAAGAGCGCCCCCACCCTAAGAGCGCCCGCACCCTTAGAACGCCCCCACCCTAAGAGCGCCCGCACCCTTAGAGCGCCCCCACCCTTAGAGCGCCCGCACCCTTAGAACGCCCCCACCCTAAGAGCGCCCCCACCCTTAGAGCGCCCGCACCCTTAGAACGCCCCCACCCTAAGAGCGCCCCCACCCTTAGAGCGCCCGCACCCTTAGAGCGCCCCCACCCTAAGAGCGCCCCCACCCTAAGAGCGCCCCCACCCTTAGAGCGCCCGCACCCTTAGAACGCCCCCACCCTAAGAGCGCCCGCACCCTAAGAGCGCCCCCACCCTAAGAGCGCCCGCACCCTTAGAGCGCCCCCACCCTTAGAGCGCCCGCACCCTTAGAGCGCCCGCACCCTTAGAGCGCCCCCACCCTAAGAGCGCCCCCACCCTTAGAGCGCCCGCACCCTTAGAACGCCCCCACCCTGAGAGCGCCCGCACCCTTAGAGCGCCCCCCACCCTTAGAGCGCCCGCACCCTAAGAGCGCCCCCACCCTAAGAGCGCCCCCACCCTTAGAGCGCCCGCACCCTAAGAGCGCCCCCACCCTAAGAGCGCCCGCACCCTAAGAGCGCCCCCCACCCTTAGAGCGCCCCCACCCTAAGAGCGCCCCCACCCTTAGAGCGCCCCCACCCTAAGAGCGCCCGCACCCTTAGAGCGCCCCCACCCTAAGAGCGCCCCCACCCTTAGAGCGCCCGCACCCTTAGAGCGCCCCCACCCTTAGAGCGCCCCCACCCTAAGAGCGCCCGCACCCTTAGAGCGCCCGCACCCTAAGAGCGCCCCCACCCTTAGAGCGCCCCCACCCTTAGAGCGCCCCCACCCTAAGAGCGCCCGCACCCTTAGAGCGCCCGCACCCTAAGAGCGCCCCCACCCTTAGAGCGCCCCCACCCTTAGAGCGCCCCCACCCTAAGAGCGCCCGCACCCTTAGAGCGCCCCCACCCTAAGAGCGCCCCCACCCTTATAGCGCCCCCACCCTTAGAGCGTCCCCACCCTTAGAGCGCCCCCCACCCTTAGAGCGCCCGCACCCTAAGAGCGCCCCCACCCTTAGAGCGCCCCCACCCTTAGAGCGCCCCCACCCTTAGAACGCCCCCACCCTAAGAGCGCCCCCACCCTTAGAGCGCCCGCACCCTTAGAACGCCCCCACCCTTAGAGCGCCCCCCCCCGAAGAGCGCCCCCACCCTAAGAGCGCCCCCACCCTTAGAGCGCCCGCACCCTTAGAGCGCCCCCACCCTTAGAGCGCCCCCACCCTTAGAGCGCCCGCACCCTAAGAGCGCCCCCACCCTTAGAGCGCCCCCACCCTTAGAGCGCCCCCACCCTAAGAGCGCCCCCACCCTTAGAACGCCCCCACCCTTAGAGCGCCCCCACCCTTAGAGCGCCCGCACCCTTAGAGCGCCCCCACCCTTAGAGCGCCCCCACCCTTAGAACGCCCCCACCCTTAGAGCGCCCCCACCCTAAGAGCGCCCCCACCCTTAGAGCGCCCCCACCCTTAGAGCGCCCGCACCCTAAGAGCGCCCCCACCCTTAGAGCGCCCGCACCCTTAGAACGCCCCCACCCTTAGAGCGCCCCCACCCTTAGAGCGCCCGCACCCTTAGAGCGCCCGCACCCTTAGAGCGCCCCCACCCTTAGAACGCCCCCACCCTTAGAGCGCCCCCACCCTAAGAGCGCCCCCACCCTTAGAGCGCCCCCACCCTTAGAGCGCCCGCACCCTAAGAGCGCCCCCACCCTTAGAGCGCCCGCACCCTTAGAACGCCCCCACCCTTAGAGCGCCCCCACCCTTAGAGCGCCCGCACCCTTAGAGCGCCCCCACCCTTAGAGCGCCCCCACCCTTAGAGCGCCCCCACCCTAAGAGCGCCCCCCCTGATCTAAAGCCTGAGGTTGAATAGCATTATTTCCCTTTACTGATATTAATATGTTGCTAGAGGAGAAGCTCAGTTCTAACTGATCCCTGATGTGTTCCTGCTGTTACAGTGTAAAGCGGTTCCCTGCCTCTGTGTGTTGTTTCAGGTGTGCTCTACCTGCAGTATGGGGGGGGGGGACGAAGCAGGTTCCCTTTCCAACACTCAGCAGTGGGGGCTCCCTGAGGGCTCTGTTTGTCCATGCCTTTCCCCATCAGGTCACCAGGACGACGCTGCTATCACCAAGCATGGGCTCCTGCATCAAGGACAGCAAACAAAGTGTTCCATGAGTCGGAGGACTTCAGGTGAGGGAACATTTAAAGCAGAGCAAAGAACAACAGTAACACATTAGAAGCGTTTATGTTTTATAACTCAGTTATTATGTAAGAATTATGGTTGATAAATTATAAACATATATTGGTGATCTGAATACAGTCAATTAGGTAACATAGTTCACCTCCTAATCAGCTGATTAACGTTAAAACCTGGAAAGAGTTTCCAGAGCATGAACCATCGAGACAATCATTGACTGGAGAGAGACTAGAACATTCCATTCAATTCTATTCAGTGTATTTCTATATCTCCAATTCACATCATGTCATCTCAGGTCACTTTCCAGTTCACCAGATCATCCAGTCAGATTGATTCAAAGTTTTCTATCTAAGGAAAACCAGCTGATTGCATTGACTCATTGACTCTTCAGCAATCCCTCACACTAAGCATGCTTGTAGCGACAGTGGAGAGGAAAAACTCCCTTTGAACAGGAAGAAACCTCCAGCAGAACCAGGCTCAGTGTGAGCGGCCATCTGCTGAGGCCCACTGGGGTTCAAGGAGACAGAAGCAGACATAGAAAAAGAAGCATAGATACAAAAGGCAACTGTCAACCAGCTCCACAGGCGGCCCCGTCCAGGAAACACACAGCCAGGCAGACGAGCTGGCTCTGTTTCCGTGTTTTTCACGAGCAACAAGAGTTTTATGTGAATCTGAGGGAATTAAAAAAGGAACAGACTGTCTGATAATAATCTACAATGATGTTTTCATCCAGGGACTTTTTATATGGTTAGATTAAACTCAAAGTTTAATCTCACAGTTTTGACTCAGCCAGGATTTAACACAAATGTACGGAACAGGATTAGGGCCACTGAAAAAAAAAAGTTTATTTTAAATTTTATTTCAGTTTAACATGAGAAAAAAGTCAGAATTCTGACTTTTTCATACTGAAACTGAAATAAAATTTAAAAATCAGTTAAATTTTTTTTTTTTTCCTCTGGCTAATCCTCTTCCTTACAAATGCATGCAAAGTGTTTAGACTTTTTTTTGATAAAACTTTTAGAAATATTTGCATCAATTAACCTCGTTTAGTTCACATACTTCCGTACTTTTTTCCCCCAGAGACATAACACCTCCTGTGAAAGCGTATCATAAAGACCCATTGCAACGGTTCGACCGCCAGGCCAACACTAAAGAAATAGTAAGTTAAAATGAAAGCTGCTTGTTGCTTCAAATAAAAGCACACAGTAAATATAAAAATTTTATTTGTTTAGAAACCTTAAAGCAAGAAAAAATGACAAAAACTGCTGCAGCCTTTGGAATGAAGATGTTATCTGCACATAGTGGTCTGAAGCTGTGTCGCCCCAAATGCAGGCTAAAGGTGGGGATTTTCATTATTATTATGATCCAAAAGCAAATATCAGACATCAAATAAGGCGTTAAATCTATAAACATATAATAGGAACCAAGAGGGAAGACAATGAGAAATAAACATGGCGGACAGGACAGCATAGATGAAGAAGAGATAAAGGTCAGCTCAGCTGTAGAGGTGGTCAGCATCACAGACACCCTCACCTGGACTGGAAACAGCACCTCACTGGTCCAAAGGGCCCAGAAGCGCTTGGACTTCCTGCCCCCCCATCCTCCCCCCCATAGAGAGCGTTCTGAGCAGCTGTCTCACTGTGTGGTGTGGAGGCTGCAGCGCCTCAGACTGGAAGAAGGTGAGAACAGCAGAGAGGATCATGGGGGCTCCTCTTCCCTCCATTAAAGACATTTCATCCCAACGCTGCGTGTCCCGAGCCTGTGACATCATCAATGACCCCTCACCCCCCCACCATGGACTGTTCTCCCTGCTGCCCTCTGGGAAGAGGCTTCCCAGCATTCAATGCAGGACCAGCAGGTTCTGCAGCAGCTTCTTCCCCACCGCCATCACACTGCTGAACTGATGAGAAAACTCTAAACCAGAGGTCACAGCGGTCTGGATCCGGACCCAACCTGATTTAAAACTTTTATAAATTACCACATGTGTCTAACTTCACCTGCCCCTCTTCTCCTGTTAATACGGTAAAGCCCTTAAAAACACTGATCATTTATTGAACAGGATGGAATAATTTCAGATTTAAAGGACTTTAAGAAGTTGAAATTCTGAATAAGAGCGACTTTTCCTTTACAGGTGCTGGTCATAAAATTAGAATATCATGAAAAAGTAGATTGATTTCAGTAATTCCATTTAAAAAGTGAAACTTGTATATTATATTCATACATTACATACAAACTCATATATTTCAGATGTTTATTTTGTTTAATTTTGATGATTACAAATGACAACAAATGAAAATCTCAAATTCATCATATCAGAAAATTAGAATATTACTGAAGACCAATAAAAACAAAGGATTTATAGAAATGTTGGCCAACTGAAAAGTATGAACATGAAAAGTATGAGCATGTACAGCACTCAGTATTTAGTTGGGCCTCCTTTGGCCTGTATTACTGCAGCAATGCGGCGTGGCATGGAGTCGATCAGTCTGTGGCACTGCTCAGGTGTTATGATAGCCCAGGTTGCTCTAATAGTGGCTTTTAGCTCTTCTGAATTGTTGGGTCTGGTGTATTGCATCTTCTTCTTCACAATACCCCATAGATTTTCTATGGGGTTAAGGTCAGGAGAGTTTGCTGGCCAATTAAGAACAGGGATACCATGGTCCTTCAACCAGGTACTGGTAGCTTTGGCACTGTGTTCAGGTGCCAAGTCCTGTTGGAAAATGAAATCTGCATCTCCAAAAAGTTGGTCAGCTGCAGGAAGCATGAAGTGCTCTAAAACTTCCTGGTATGTGGCTGCGTTGACCCTGGACCTCAGAAAACACAATGGACCAACACCAGCAGATGACATGGCACCCCAAACCATCACTGACTGTGGAAACTTTACACTGGACTTCAAGCAACGTGGATGAAGTGCCTCTCTTCTTTTCCTCCAGACTCTGGGACCTTGATTTCCAAAGGAAATGCAAAATTTACTTTCATCAGAGAACATGACTTTGGACCACTCACCAGCAGTCCAGTCCTGTTTCTCTTTAGCCCAGGCAAGACGCTTCTGACGCTGTCTGTGGTTCAAGAGTGGCTTGACACAAGGAATGCGACAGCAGAAACCCATGTCTTTCATACGTCTGTGTGTGGTGGTTCTTGAAGCACTCACTCCAGCTGCAGTCCACTCTTTGTGAATCTCCCCCCACATTTTTGAAGGGGTTTTGTTTCACAATCCTCTCCAGGGTGCGGTTATCTCTCTTGCTTGTACACTTTTTTCGACCACATCTTTTCCTTCCCTTCGCCTCTCTATTAATGTGCTTGGACACTGAGCTCTGTGAACAGCCAGCCTCTTTAGCGATGACCTTTTGTGTCTTGCCCTCCTTGTGCAAGGTGTCGATGGTCGTCTTTTGGACAACTGTCAAGTCAGCAGTCTTCCCCATGATTGTGTAGCCTATAGAACTAGACTGAAAGACCATTTAAAGGCTTTTGCAGGTGGTTTGAGTTAATTAGCTGATTAGAGTGTGGCACCAGGGGCCATCAATTTTGAACCTTTTCACAACATTCTAATTTTCTGATATGATGAATTTGAGATTTTCATTTGTTGTCATTTGTAATCATCAAAATTAAACAAAATAAACATCTGAAATATATGAGTTTGTATGTAATGTATGAATATAATATACAAGTTTCACTTTTTAAATGGAATTACTGAAATCAATCTACTTTTTCATGATATTCTAATTTTATGACCAGCACCTGTAAAAGGGAGTTTTTCCTCTCCACTGTCGCTACAAACATGCTTGGTGAGGGATTGCTGAAGAGTCAACGACAGAATGCAAGTCCATCCAGGAGGAGCACGTCTGTCAAGTCAATCAGTAGATGCAATTAGTAAGCTTATCCTCTTACACCCTAAGGGGTTATAAATAAATTTCTGCCTGACAAAAACACACAAAAGTAAATCACTTATAGCCTCACAGCTATTAGATTTAAGAAGAAACTTTTGGTACGTCTGTAAAGGTAAAATGTCATAGAATGGTTTTCTGGTGTCAGCACCATTGTAGCTTTGACCCTGCCTGAAATATTAGGGACAAAATACAAAATATTTTGCATTTTTTGAACCTCGCCAAAATTTTCTTTGAAATAAACATTGCAAAACACTACCAAAATATTATTTATAGCACAAAAAGTAGTACAGACTTTTAAATCTGAATGTTGTGTAAAAATATACCAAATTTGGACTCAATCAGATGAATCATATTTATTTTAGAATGGTATTAGTGAGAAATTTCTTAGGCGGAGAGGCTATTTTGGCACATTTATCCAGAAATGTCACCAAACTGTGCCAAATGTGTTTTTTACATCAATACTGGGGGTTCGGTAAAATTACGAGGTCATGTAGCAGCTGGACCCGCCGGTGGGTCCGTAGGGTTCAAGGGGTTATAACAGAATGGAGGCGCCCCTATTGGTCAGCAGCTGAACACAAACACTCAATTTAAGGAGCTAATATTCTTGGTGGGAAACATTTCCTGCTCAGAGCAATAACATGATAGAACTTTGCATGTCCCACAGCTCTAACAAGGCTTTTCACCCCCCCTGCATCCAGACCATCCTGGATCTGATCCTATGTTAGCTGCACACATGAATCCATCCTCCCCCGATTGTCCTTGTTTGCTACAACTAACCTAAGGAGGTAAAGGGAATGCTTTAATACTGAATAGATGTTCATTACAACTGAATGTCACGCAAATGTTGGTGCAGCTGTCAAAACAAGCCAGGAAAGACGAGTCAGAGGCAAGGGTGCTACGTTCAGACCGCACGCAGCAGAAGCAGCAAAAATGCATCTGCTGCTTCATTTTTAAAGTTTGCACAAGTTTAGTCCTGGTTTTAGTTTAGAAAACATGCAAATAGAAACGGATGAACGGGTCCCCCCCTTTGGAATGGGGGCCGTTTGGCTTCTTTGTTAGCCTGCAATGCCCCATACCTGTCTATGCCTCATAGTTACTGGATAAAACCTGGAACTAAACGCTATTTCTGACATTTTGAATTGAAAAAGTTTCCTGGATGGAAGAGAAACGTCTTCAGACTTGGAAACAAAGTCCAGTGAATTGATTTTTACTTTTTTGAAAAGCCTCAGTGAATTTTTGTGCAACTGGAAAAACAAAAAAAGTTCACGTTCCGGGTCTAAATTTAGAAAAGTAGACTAGATGGGCAAATAATGGATTTGTTTTGTTAGGTTTTGTTTTCTTGCTCTCGTTTCATTTCGTTTTATTTGTTTCCTTGTTTTTCAGAGGATGTCTGAAGAGGTGTTTTACAACAATCACAGTCCGATTCCCAGCATGCATTCTTCCGGCAGCAGATGGTACGGATCACCGTCCCCCCCTGTCTTCCCATCCATCCCCTCCTTTGATTCCAGACTGACTTATGGTGGAGGTGGCTCCCATGGAACGAAGGGGATGGTGAACCCCGCCTCCTTAGCACATCGGTACCAACCAAGAAGAGGGCGAACTGGGGCCTTTTTCTCCAGCAGTAGCACCATAGCAGAGAGAAGAGACGTCAAACCTGGTGAGAAGATGGAGGGTCCTTTAGTCCAGGATTAGCTCCATCAATAATCAGTCCACATGCATTTTAATCACTTAGTCCAATACATAACTTTCACACATGAACATCATGGGTCAAAATCAGAGTCCTGCAGCCGCAGGTATCCAGCAGGTATCCCTATAAAACATAAGTACAAGTAAACCCATTTTATTTGACAGGTGTGGGTACAAATGAACAAAATCTGGGTATTATAGAGTTACAGCATGATTGAAACTTATTTATACTTTATTATTTATTAACTGTACATCTTAAAAAATAAATTTAATCAAGAATATCCTGATTACAGTATATTTTTTAAGCAATGAGCCAAACCTTAATTGGGCTAAAATACAGCTGTTAATCTGTTAGCTTAGAGCTAACGATGCTAACCACTCCAACTGCATTAGCTTGAACCCTGTTTATGTTCAGAAACCCGGTCGTATGTCGCAGTTAACGCAGATATGCCCCGCCCCCTCCGCAGACACTCTGGTGCTCCTCTCCAAAACTGTAGGTGTCCGCAGAAAGGAGGCCTCTGATTGGTCAATTCTTCACCAGTTCCTGTTGGTTCCTAATGGCAGAAACTCTAGCTGTAGCGCCGTAGCCTCGTGAGACCATCCTGATCTCGCGAGCTTTCAAGGTTTCACTCGCAGATCAGTCTGGAGTCTCTCCGTTAAAGAAAATTTGGAGCCGTTCACCAAACGAACGTCCAATCAGCGTTGGCTTTGAGGCGGGTTGAGGTGTGACGCAACGAGAAGCGCGACAGTTCAGTCTAAAGAACATGGCGGCTTCAGCCGATGACACTAGCGTTAGCGTGGCTATCGAGCAAGTTTTATGGGAATTACAGAGTATTTCTTCACTGAAAGAAGAGCAAAACACTGCTCTGGAGGCTTTTCTCAGAGGAAAAGATGTTTTTGCTCTTCTACCGACTGGTTTCACCAAGAGTTTGATCTATCAATTGGCTCCTCTTCGTCGTCGCTCTGTTAGTACGTCATATGCTTCTTTGATCTGATTGGTTTATTTCGCCCGTCTATCACCAAGGCCAATCAGCTAACCAGTATTTTCGCCCCTTCCCAAAATTACTTCAACGGAAGGTTTTCAGATGGATATGCGGAGCAAATCCATCTGGTGGAGTCAGGTTAGTAGCGCCGTCCACCACGCCTGGCTCACCTCGGACTCTGTCCCAGACACCGTGCAGGACGCTAGTTTGTAGCTCTAAGTGACGCTCTGTTGGTCTGAACCGGAAGCCATTTATAAAAATAAATGACATATTAAATCTATATGCAAAGGCAATAAAATAGGTAAAAAGTAAAAATAAGGAGTTTAAGAACTGGCCTTAGAATCAGGTAGTTCAAATTAAAAGTAACTCACATCCATGTAAACCATATAAACATAACATCTCTCCTCCTCTGTGTGTCCTTGGATGTTTAGATGGAGGCAACAATCAAAGCCTGCTGAGGGATGGAGGATCGTATCACCCTCAGTACCACCATTCTGCTTCTCTGAATGAGAGAGAAGGTCACCGCAGGATCTCCTCCTGCTGCAGCAGTCCTCCGATGCTAACTGCTGGAATGGTTGATGTGGGGGTGCTTGGAATCCCTGGAGGGGTGCAACAGTACAGAGCCTCCATCAAACCATTGATGGGCTTTGAGGAACACATGGAACACCACGGCAACTCTGTTCACAGGTGGACTGACTCTAAACTCACTCTTTCTTTACACTTCCAGGGAAATCTTTCTTCAGAAATTCTAGATATCATATAGATATAGATACAGTAGAATAACATCATTGTGTAATTGCTAATTTTCTATAGAATTTTCTATTCAGTGTATTTCTATAGCTCCAATTCCCATCATGTCATCTCAGGTCACTTTCCAGTTCACCAGATCATCCAGTCAGATTGATTCAAAGTTTTCTATCTAAGGAAAACCAGCTGATTGCATCGACTCATTGACTCTTCAGCAATCCCTCACACTAAGCATGCTTGTAGCGACAGTGGAGAGGAAAAAACTCCCTTTGAACAGGAAGAAACCTCCAGCAGAACCAGGCTCAGTGTGAGCGGCCATCTGCTGAGGCCCACTGGGGTTCAAGGAGACAGAAGCAGACATAGAAAAAGAAGCATAGATACAAAAGGCAACTGTCAACCAGCTCCACAGGCGGCCCCGTCCAGGAAACACACAGCCAGGCAGACGAGCTCCGAGCCAGCTCCCATGTCAGAGGATGAAGAGAGCACATCCAGTTAGTCACAGTCAGAGAAACAGGACTACACTGGAAAACAGGCCAAGCTCCAACATCTAGAAACAAAGGTGTTGATGGCAGCAGCACAGCTGATATTTCTCTCCAGGATGGAGTCACAGCCAAACAGGAACAGACCAGATGAAGCTACTATGAGAAAAAGCAGAGAGAGCAGAACGTTAGAGATTGAACTAACAGATTCTGCAGAGTGGGAGAATAGAGATAGAATGAAGCAGAATGATGAAAAAGGGGTCCCTATGTCCTCCAGCAATATGCTGGTGAAGATTCTCAGTCATCCAGGTCATAAACAGTTAAAAACAATCCACTGGACTTTGTTTCCAAATTTAAAGACGTTTCTCTTCCATCCAGGAAGCTTTTTCAGTTTAAAATGTCTGAAATAGATTTAAATTCCAGGTTTTATAGAGTGGACCAAGAATGAAGCTTTGTTTTTGTTTATTAAACATGCATGTTTTCTACTCTAAAGCCTTTTCTGACATTTTGAGTATTTTGTTTGAGGTATAAGAAACGTAGAGCCACAGTGTTGCACAGTCAGACCCAGGGAGAAATTTCTATCCAGACTGAAATTCTATTTCTATTCTACTAATCTATGTTCATAAGCAGCATGGATATCCATCTACCTAAGTACCATCTAATGCAAATTCAAAGACCCACCTATCATTAATGTTTGGTCAGTAGAATCATGATTAGTGAGCTTCTGGAACCTCCTTGGAGAGATTTCCAGGACCGGATTGTAGAGACTTGGATGATTTTTTGAACCACTTTAAGGCTTACTGATTTGTTTTGCTTTGAATGTTTTGTCTGATTCAGGTGGAGGAGCAGGAGGTCCTGGACCCCCCCTCTTTCCCCTCACAGGGGGAATGACCTCACGATGTTCAATGGACAGGTGACTGCAGGTGCAAATCAAGTGTCTCTGCAGAGAACATCACCTGTTCACCACTTCCCAGAATTCAACAGTAGGTGCAGCGGGCTCACGGTGGATGGAATTAACCAAAGAGGCTCATCATCCTCCACTTCATCGGTGTTTCTTGACAGTCCTCTGAGGCAACCTGATGCACCGTTTCTGGCCAACATGGCAACCTGCAACAGCCAGAGGTGAGCTGCTTATAGACATGCAGAATCTGACCTGGCAACCATCCTTAAATGACCATTTTAGGTTTACTGGCCTGTTTGTGACGATCTGTACAGATGAAGCCTTGAAGGCAGATCATCCAAGGTTTGAATTTACATCAAGCAGCAAACAATAAATAACTAGAATACAATAAAAAGCAAGAAATGCAGTTAAACTGAGAGGCAACAGCTGCTGTGGGATACACTTGCAGTTATTCGCCATTTTAACCTGCTAGGTTAAAAAGTCTACCTGGACTGTGACCTTCAAGGAACCAGTCCAGAAAACCAGTCCAGAAAACCAGGTCCTTGGAGGACGCAGACAACTACACCAAGTCAAATCGCAGTGGACCCTCTCTGTACACAAACATGCAATATACACTCACCGGCCACTTTATTAGGTACCCCATGCTAGTAACGGGTTGGACCCCCTTTTGCCTTCAGAACTACCTCAATTCTGGGTGGCATAGATTCAACAAGGTGCTGGAAGCATTCCTCAGGGAGTTTGGTCCATATTGACATGATGGCATCACACAGTTGCCGCAGATTTGTCGGCTGCACATCCATGATGCGAATCTCCCGTTCCACCACATCCCAAAGATGCTCTATTGGATTGAGATCTGGTGACTGTGGAGGCCATTTGAGTACAGTGAACTCATTGTCATGTTCAAGAAACCAGTCTGAGATGATTCCAGCTTTATGACATGGCGCATTATCCTGCTGAAAGTAGCCATCAGAAGTTGGGTACATTGTGGTCATAAAGGGATGGACATGGTCAGCAACAATACTCAGGTAGGCTGTGGCGTTGCAACGATGCTCAATTGGTACCAAGGGGCCCAAAGAGTGCCAAGAAAATATTCCCCACACCATGACACCACCACCACCAGCCTGAACCGTTGATACAAGGCAGGATGGATCCATGCTTTCATGTTGTAGACGCCAAATTCTGACCCTACCATCCGAATGTCGCAGCAGAAATCGAGACTCATCAGACCAGGCAACGTTTTTCCAATCTTCTATTGTCCAATTTCCATGAGCTTGTGCAAATTGTAGCCTCAGTTTCCTGTTCTTAGCTGAAAGGAGTGGCACCCGGTGTGGTCTTCTGCTGCTGTAGCCCATCTGCCTCAAAGTTCGACGTACTGTGCGTTCAGAGATGCTCTTCTGCCCACCTTGGTTGTAACGGGTGGTTATTTGAGTCACTGTTGCCCTTCTATCAGCTCCAACCAGTCTGGCCATTCTCCTCTGACCTCTGGCATCAACAAGGCATTTCCGCCCACAGAACTGCCGCTCACTGGATGTTTTTTCTTTTTCGGACCATTCTCTGTAAACCCTAGAGATGGTTGTGCGTGAAAATCCCAGTAGATCAGCAGTTTCTGAAATACTCAGACCAGCCCTTCTGGCACCAACAATCATGCCACGTTCAAAGTCACTCAAATCACCTTTCTTCCCCATACTGATGCTCGCTTTGAACTGCAGGAGATTGTCTTGACCTTTTCTACATGCCTAAATGCACTGAGTTGCCGCCATGTGATTGGCTGCTTAGAAATTAAGTGTTAATGAGCAGTTGGACAGGTGTACCTAATAAAGTGGCCAGTAAGTGTAGTTGAATGATGACAACCACAGATCTATGCATCTGGACGATGGGAGGAAGTAAGAAAATATATTTGTATAGAAATTAAAGAAGGAATGGTTCAAGTCACGATGTGACTCAGCTGTTTTCCTTCTATGCAGAAACAGTTAACTGAGAATCAAGCCTGCTGTTAAAATCAAACTAATATAAAGACAATTACCAAAGAAAAAGTCAAACATTGCTGCATTGAATCCTAAACCAAAACCTTCTTCGGTTAAATACAGGAAGGTGTTTAATAGAAAATCAACTCCCAGTTTGAAATGAATGTGTTTTCACAGTGAGAGGATGACAGCCTTGGAGGAGCAGATAGCCGCTCTAGCAGGGCTGGTGCACCGTGCTCTGTCCGCCGATTCAGACGCTCTCGGACAAAAAGAAGCTATAAGGTTTGTAATCTAATCGCTGCTGCCGTAGGATTGAACCACTATTGAAAAACTAAAGTAGATTTAAGTTAATATTGATGTGTTTTGTAGTCAGATTGCAGAAGAAAAGCTGCTCAGCAATCAGCTTGGTGAGAGTCTGTTTTTAAGCACATCCTCTTCCTCAGGAGGACTGAATCACAATATGCTGAAAATTAAAACATTTTTTTTGGCGTCTAGAATCATCATCCGACTCAAAACTGCCCGACAGATGCAGCTCGACCTCTTTGACCCGTAACGCCACGTCCTTTGATGGGAGACTGCGACAGAACTTGATGTCTGTAAAGAGAAATATTTGTGAGCTGCGACTTCAACTCAGCGGCCTCAGGCGTCTGCAGGTACGAAGCTGCACAGGGGCGGATTTAGGAAATGTGGGGCCCTAGGCAAAGACAGGCAGGGGCCCCTCTGAATGGAGAAGACATCAAACAGCCCCATTCTCCAGATAGAGAAATGTTAATAGAATAGACATCCATTATCTGTTCTAGGTTGTGTCCCTCTCTTCTTGTCCCTTTTCTTCTTGTTTTCCTCTCTATGTTTTGTACTCAGCTGACTTTTCATGCTGTCTCTAAAGGAATGAAAGATTTTTTCCAAGCACTAAGCTCACTTAGCTGATTGCTCCTTCCTGTGTTTCCAAAAAGGCCAAAGTAAATAACCCAGTCCTTCTTTTCACTGTAGACAAGCCATGATCTGCTTATCTGTTCTCCATTTTTCATTTGGATGAAATAATAGCTGCATGAATCATGACAGCAGACAAGATAGAGGAGAGCAGGAGGCGGGGTTACCAATCTACTCGCTCTGGAGAGCAGAGTTCGCTGCTTTTAGATGTTGTCTCCAAAGTCTCCAGTAGCAGAAAAAAAGTCTCTAGATTTGGCGCTAGGAGCTTTTTAGAAATCAAAGTGCTAGAGGGGTCTGAAAAGTGGCTAAATATAGCGACTAAAGCGCTAAGTTGGCAACACTGCTCTTTGCATGGTTTGTTTTCAAATGGTTTGCTGCTGTCTGTTTGGACCTTTCTGAACATGTGCAGCAAATGGACTGATCCAATATGGTGGACACTGAAGGGGGGGGGGGCATTTCAGCCAAAGGATTTTTATCAAAAACATAATTAATGTGCACAAATAAGGAATAGTTGTATTAACCATACATGGAAACAGAGTTTTATGGGGCCCCCAGGAACTTGGGGCCCTAAACAGCTGCCTAGTATTGCCTAATGGTAAATCCCCCCCCTTAAGGCACACATTCAGTACGTACTGTGAGTTATTTCCACTTTGACTTAAATCCCCACATGCTGGTATTTGTTCTCAGTCTGTAACGTTGTCTTTGCATAACCAGTTTATGGAGGGTAAACAGTGCCGTATGAAGTTATTTATTTTTACCATAAAAAAAATGTCCCGACCACGAAGAGCAGAATAACACAGAGTTGAGAAAGACAACATTAAACTCTGAAGATGGGCCAAACATCCTTTGGGCCAGGAGTCTTCAATGTTTTCCAGGCCAAGGACCCCAAACTGATGGCAAGATGGAGAGGGGACCCCCTAATTATATATACAGTATGAAATGGTGATATATGTGTGAGAGGCAGATGGCCAAAGGGAGTTTTTCCTCTCCACTGTCGCTACAAGCATGCTTAGTGTGAGGGATTGCTGAAGAGTCAATGAGTCGATGCAATCAGCTGGTTTTCCTTAGATAGAAAACTTTGAATCAGTCTGACTGGATGATCTGGTGAACTGGAAAGTGACCTGAGATGACATGATGTGAATTGGAGCTATAGAAATACACTGAATAGAATTGAATGGAGCGACAGTGGGAAGGAACTTCTTTGGGACACATTTTGGGTCCCGCCCCTTCCTAGGCACATGGGGCTTTAGGTGTGCTCAGAATTCGCACAAGTTAGTAAGGAATTAATGTTTATTTATGTGGCAGCTTTCACAGACAGTCACAAAGTGCTTCACAAAATTACAATACAAATAAAAATACATTTACAGTCACTATGGTCATAAAACAACCTTTAATCTACGTAAGTCTAAATCTATTTGGCGATAAACTTGATTCTGATTCAAAGTCTGTGGATTTTCTAAAGGATCTGCGGCTGTAATGGCTGCAAAAGGAAATTCACAGACCAATGACCAGAAATAAAAATAAGAAAAGAGCCTATAAAATATGAACTTTATCATTAAATGCTATTATCGCTATCGTTTAATGTCATTATTGCCTTTAGGTTACATATAAAGCCAGTTGAACAAACTATAAACTGCTTGTTTTTGAGTAGCTAATAAAGAGAGAATTTTCCTTTATCTTCCAGCTATCAAATCTAGAGAGCGCGAGTGCAATGCTGCGTATGGCGGGCCCAGAGCTGGTGATGCTGATACGTGAGAAACTTGCCCAATCTGAGGAAGCTGCATACAGACAAAGAGCTGCGATGGAGGAGGAGAGGATCCGTTACCTCGCCACTGAGGAGAGACTTCTTACACAGATTAGGTAAGGTTTAGTTTGTGTCTGGTGTGTCAGTAATACTCTGCATTACAATCCTCTTTAAGCAACTACATAGAGGAGCGTTTTATTAAGTAGAATAAATCCCCCCCTTCAACCTAAACCTTAACCTGATGGAGGGATTTCAGTGCCTGGATGATCCCAAAGACTATGTAGTCGGGGGTAAATGTGCCTGGTGGGATCTCCCAAGGCAAATGACAAAGAGCGGTTCAAAAAGCCCCGTGACACGTGAAGTCGGCCTGTATGAGGTCACGACCCCACCCTGGAGCATGGGGTTAGGGTTCACCTGCAGGCCTCTGGTGGGCGGGACCCGGCCGGGCCCAGCCTGAAGGAGTGATGTGAGGTCATCCTCTAGTGGACCCAAGAAATGCAGCCAGAACCATGAAGTAAAATGTCTGCCTGGCTGTGTGTTTCCTGGACGGGGCCGCCTGTGGAGCTGGTTGACAGTTGCCTTTTGCATCTATGCTTCTTTTTCTATGTCTGCTTCTGTCTCCTTGAACCCCAGTGGGCCTCAGCAGATGGCCGCTCACACTGAGAGTGTTTAAACACTAGACATCAAGTATGGCCCAAAAATGATGCCATACTTTTCAACCCATTAGGGTTACAGAAGTATTATCTCAGCTGTTGGGATGATAATCAGCTGCTACCAGTTAGAGAAAAGCAAGTTTCTGTGATTACTATAGTTAGGCTTTATAACAACTGTCCAAAATATTCTCTAAGCTGCACAGACTCTAAAAAAGGAGGGAAAATGTCATCATACAGAAAAACGTTTTGTTAAAAGTAGTGTTGCGCTACTTTTATCAAAACACTTTTGGCTCTAAAAATGGTATCCGCGCCCTATTGGTTGGTACTGCATTTTAGTGTATCCGTATCGGTGCGATGCAAGTTAAAAGGACAGTAGCATTGTAAATATATTTTAAAAAGATAGATAAATACAGCGACAAAAAATTTTTAAAATTAAATTATCAAGTGAGGTCATAATAATAGTAATCATTAAATTTCAAGTTCATAGAGAGTCGGTTATCTTGTTAAATTGTAAAGAAATCATGTCAGAACTCGGCAGTCGCTTCATGTTTAATAGAAACTTAAGGTCAGAACAATATGGAAACAAAAAGGATCATTTCATTACGATTTTAAACTTGATTAAAAAAAAGAGCATTAAAAAGACTGTGAAGGTCTCTAAAGCTTGTCTCTGCCACCATCTGCTGTCCAGAAAAGGCCATTACAACTCTGGTTTCCCTGCTTCAGCTGTTTGGTGTCATTTTTTTTATCTCCCAGTGAACTGGAGGACTATGTGGATTGTTTGCGAAGATTGTCGTCTGTCGTCACTCAGCCATACTTCACTCTCAGAGATGTGGAGGAGGGAGAGGTTCGCCTCCGAAGGCTTGGAGATGCTCTGGCGGTCCACAGAGGTTGGTTGGTTTCTTAGTTTTCATCTGATCAACAGACCAGAGTTTGGGATTTACAACAAAGACATCACACTTTAAGCTTTTTTGTACAGTAAAAGACAAGTATAATATGTCCTGTTTTTATCCCCAATTCATATTTAATGTCTTTTTTTTGTGTCCATCTGTCCTTTTTGAATGTCTGCCAGGAGCGTTCCCAGTACTGCGGGCCAAAATGGTCTCAGTGCTGAGGGTGGAAGTGGAGGCAGTGCGCTTCCTGAGAGAAGAGCCTCACAAAATGGACTCCATGTTGAAAAGAGTCAAAGCGCAGAACGAAACTCTTGAATCTCTCCGCAGGTAATTAGCAAAGTGTGGTAATTATTGCCCCATTTCCTCTAGCCCAGGGGTGGCAAACTGGTTCCAGAAAGAGCCGTGTGGCTGCAGGTTTTCTTTCCAACCAAGCAATGGCACACCAGACTCCATACATCTCATCAAGTCATCATGTTCAGATTGGACTCACTTGATGAGATGAATGGAGTCTGGTGTGCCATTGCTTGGTTGGAAAGAAAACCTGCAGCCACACGGCTCTTTCTGGAACCAGTTTGCCACCCCTGCTCTAGCCCTTTGAAACCGATCCATGCCGACTTTGGACCGAGCTTGGATCAGATATCATCTATGTTAAAGTCGTAGGGAAGCAGCTTTTCCTATCGTTGCATTTGTGAATTCTCCCAGTGGTGCCCGACTTTACACGAGTGAATAAAATGAATGTGATTGGTCGATTATCAAGGGGGCGGGATTGTTGTGGCGGAAAGTTCGTAACCAAGTTTGGTTGTAACCGGTTTGTGGGAAGCATCTTGCTAACCAGTTAGCATCTTAGTGCTAGCAGGTTCCCAATGGGAAATTCCATTGGGACCAAGTAGCACTAAATTGGTGACTTAGAAACGACGCTGTCAAGGAACGCTATGGACAGAGGAAACATGCAAGAGGAGGAGAGTTTAGTGTCGGAGGTCGTGGATGAGTCTCCTCCGTCATCCATTTTTTATTTAGAGGAGGAAAGCGGGGACGAAGATGTTGTGGAAGAGGACGCCAGTGCGGCAGAAGCTTGGTTTGGTGTAGAAGGCTTCCAGCCGTACATGTTTGAGCCCTTGCCTCGCAACGCTGCCAGTTCTGTTAGCTCTACGCCTGCCGAAGACACAGACGTCCATCCCCGTGAACACTGGGACGCAACTCAATGGGAAAGGAAAGGATTCTGGTTTCAACCGTTGCGTATATTAGCTGCGACACATGAATCAAGATGCTATGACCGAAAACATTTGATTGACAGATGACCGTTGATATATGATTGGCCGAATTTAGGTGTTCAGGCTGACGTAGAACTAACTGGCCTGCAGAAGATAACGGAAAAAAACAGATTTTAAGACAGGATTTTTTTTTTTTATAGAAAATTTCTAACTTTTGGGACAACATGGTCTGACAAAGACAACATTTATATACATGTTTAAGCCTGAATGATTTGACATGTAAATATGATTTCCCTACAACTTTTAAGAAAGAAAAATCGGGCTTGGAGGTGACGCAGCAGTTAGCGCGCCTGACCAATGTACGGAGACCGACCCAGGACTCAGCTTTCAAAAACCTCCAATGCAGTGATAGAGTTGATTCCTTCCCGCTATCATCGCAGCCCCACCCCCTTTACAGGAGAACAGAAGACCTCACCTCTTCAGCCAGACCAGCAATTCCCTCTAATGACCCCCCTTTCAGAGACATAGACAGGTATGGGGCATTGCAGGACACTGGATAAAACCTGGAACTAAACGCTATTTTTTGACATTTTCAATTTAAAAATCTTCCTGGATGGAAGAGAAACGTCTTCAAACTTGGAAACAAAGTCCAGAGGATTGATTTTAAACTTTTTTGGAAGTTCTTACACATCATGCTAACACGGTTCCTCGCCTCCTTTTGGTGGTCCACGGGACTACAGCTCTCAAGGCAGGAATTACCTAAACAGAAATGGTGGCTCCCATGTGCCTGGATAGCTTCCTCCACCCAAAGTTTAATGAGAGCCTCGGTTTCAGCATCATCACAGGACGCACCACAGGCTTTTAATGCCAGTTATTGTTAATACGCTGAGAAGAAGTTCGTGTTGTGAACTGCAAAGCCGAACACGCTGGAAAACCTGCAAAATAAGTCATCTGACTGTAAATAGGAGACGAGGCGGTCCGCTAACGCTAGCCACAGATGAACCGTGCCGAGTTCTGCTGTTGAACTAGTACTAGATTCAACGCGCTTCAGTTGTCTCTGGGACGATCCAGTTCCATTTACTCTCAACAGTTACCA
Source organism: Cyprinodon tularosa (assembly GCF_016077235.1). Classification (NCBI taxonomy): domain Eukaryota; kingdom Metazoa; phylum Chordata; class Actinopteri; order Cyprinodontiformes; family Cyprinodontidae; genus Cyprinodon; species Cyprinodon tularosa. The sequence continues at coordinate 65,298 of NW_024037878.1, forward strand.
TGGTTACCATGATCGGACCGGTTTCTAAAGGCTAGAGTAAATGAGGTATTTATTTCAGTCTAACAAGAAAGTTGACTTTTCCCTCTTTTGTGTTTTAAATTTAACAGACATCTGTCAGACTCCAGTTTACCCAAGCAGAGCTTCTAAAAACCCAAACCAAGGGACCAGCCAGGAATCAAAGCTCGCAGAGTTCACTCCAGTCTGAGCCCTTTACTCCGTTAAAGCTGCGCGACCTTCACCGTCCTCTAAACGCCACGCTGAGGTCCGTTCATGAGCCCCAGCCTCCATCTTCATGGACTGCAGGATGAAGAGCGCAGCAACCTTCCTCCACCAGACCAGCTCTCCTCTGACAGCCAGCCATGGACTAAACTGTATCGTAGAAAATGTGGGGACCCTCCTCCCCCACCTGTTTCTGTGGCATTAGATGCTGGTTTTTGGGTTGTTTTTTTTTCTAAATTCTGTTGACCTATATTTGTACCTACAATAAATTAAGTTGTGTAAAGAAATGTTTTTATCAACTCAATTGTTACTTTAAGAGCAGATTTCTTTATTTAAAGGAAAAGTTTGATCAGCAGGAAGAATCAATGGATCTTTATTTAAACCTAAAACTAACAAGTTCGTGGTGATTTCATGAATTTAGCGTTAATCAGTAAAAAAAATAAAAATGATAATTTTCATCGCGATCACTGAGTCTGGGAGCGGCCATATTTGCCCAAATATAGTAGCCCCTCCCTCCTGCCATCTTCCAGCAGTGACGTCACGGTGCGGTAAGCCTAGCGCCATTCTCCCCGCTTTCCAAGCTAAATCAATGGGAACTACTAGACACATCTGCAATCAACAACAATTATTGAAGATTTCCAGAGGACTTCACCATTGAAATTCACCAGAGCTATAGTGAAACTGACAATGCCCACGTGCATGGCAGCTGGATGCTGGAATACATCGGGTAAAAGTGAAAAAAAAGAGTTATTCCACCTTTCTGATTCCTGATCCTCCACGGACGGGTTGGTCGTTGGATCGCCAACTTGAAGAGGGAGGATTTGCCATCGAACTTCTGGCCAGAGAAAAAAAACGTAATATGTAGCCAACATTTGGAAGAAGAATGTTTTCAAGATGACTTGGATAATAGCGCGTTGTGACAAACACCAGATACAGCACTGGGACTTGATCAACAGCCGATACCGCACCGTGACGTCACTAACCAGTAGGTGGCAGTAGTGTTCTTTGACAAACATGGATGCCTCCAGTAAAGCACATTCACATGGAAATTACTCTGAATTAAAAACACTGATCATTTATTGAACAGGATGGAATCATTTCAGATTAAATTACAGAGCAGATAAACAAGCTGAGCGCCGAGCAGCAAAGCAACTGAATCCCAGTTTGATGCAGATTTCTGTTTTTGACGCTCAAAACGCCTTCAGAGTGAACTCGCATTTTAGGTTAGATTACATCATGCATAAAATAGTCATACATATTGTGTTATATCAATTAATTATTAATTCTGGAACTAACTCCTTTAGTTTTGTTGAATGGTGTGAATTTTTTTCCCCTCAAAGGCTTGAATCTTTTTTTTAGCGTAAATAAAACAAGACGGCTTAAAAATTTTTTTATCAAACATAATTTAAAAACATTTTATTTCCCATCTGTTAACATAACAATTAGTTTTTTGGCCATAAAAGGAGCCTCCTGTTTGTTGTTCTGAGATCAGCCTGCAGAGGGCAGCAGAGACTCATCCTAACTAAACACTAAAGTTTTAAAATGTTCCCAGTCTAACCAGAGGTGAATCAGCAGTCCTCACACTGGTTAAGCTGGAAATGAAGCAGTCTTTACTCTGTGCTAACATCTCATGACTTTACTGTGATACTCCAGGTTATTACTGATTAGATCAATGAACAAATCAAATCTATCTATAAACACATATATAGTTAATAGTTGTGAGGTTAAAACTGTCCAGTTAAAAGTTTTCTCCTCCTCAGTTTCCAGATATAAACAATGTAGATGTGTAAGCAGATTTTTAGGAGCTCCTGGTTGACTTGAGATAAAAGCAGCAGCTTTGCTTTTCCCTGAATCCACCAGATGAGACGGCTGTGAAAAAAGTATTCAACCATTCCGTTCAGTTAGATAAACAGGATTTATGGTGATTCCCAGACCTGCTCTAAAGTCTGGGAGTTAATCAGAACTAATTAAAGACTAATTAAAAAGTTAAAATCAGTCTTAGCATAGATGGCTTCCTTCACGCCCCTCTATAACCATCTGTCTTCTTTGTCCAAAAGAAAGATAGGTGGCCAGAGATAGACACTCTGGAAAAAACAGTGAAATGTAATAAACTTCAAGAAAGAACCTGGCTTCTTATGGGAATAAGGATTTTTTTGTCTCCTCCTCTTAAATACTTGCAGAAGAAACAGCCTGAGTGATAATAAGTACGAAAATGCAAAATACAGACTCATAAATCAACGTATGAAATTAGAAATGTAGATCTGCTAAATAGGCGAGGATTACTTCAACATGAGGTGGATGTTAAGAGGTTGACAGGAATCCGAATTTTTCGACCTCGGTTTCATCCTTCGATTATTTATTTTCTCTGCTCCCTGCTTGCTTGCACTTTCTGGTCCTTTTATCTGCGTCTTTCGTTTATTTCTTTTAATGTACTTGTTTGTTTTATTTTTTTCATAATAAAAAATGAAAACTCGAGAGAGAATATTAAGATCAAAAATGTAAGTAATCATTAAGATAAAAAGGAAAGATGATAAATTAAAAATACGGCTAAAAACACAAACCTGCAATTAATCCGGTGGATTAATAAAAGACAGTAAATGATTAAACCATCAAACAACAAATTAATCTCTGATTAAGTTGAATGAGAAATAATCAACAATAAGAACACTTTAAAGCTACAGTGTGTAATAATTACAGGGATATACAGTCAGAAATGTAATATATTATACATAACTATGTTATTTATCATCATCTATGAGCTCAGCCTCTTAACCTTAATATTTGCGTTGCCTTAGAATTCGTTATTTATAATTACATAGGAGCGGGTCTCGCAGCCATGGAGGCAGACATCTTTGCGCTACGGCAGCGCAGAGCCAACAAACTAGCGATTGCGAGATCGCCAAAACGTCACAACGATGTAGAAAAAATAATGGGTATATTTATTATCTTAAGTCTACATGAAATCTACACCCTACTCAGACTAATGAAATACTATCTGTAAAATTATCTATGTAAACAAACCTCATCACTTGAGAAGGTAGGTGATGCGGACGTCGTGGAAGACATTTTGTCCCGTAACGCTCGCCGTACTGTTGGGGGGGAGAAGCGGTGGGGGGGAGATGTTCATGTTGCTGCAGTCTGCAGTCTGACCGCTAGATGTCGCTAAAAGTTACACACTGTAGCTTTAAAACTTAAAAATAAAAAAGTTGGCAAAATCATCATATTAGGTTAAACATTTGTTACATATGATTTTATTTCCAAAAGAAAAAAATATATTTTCTTTTTTATTCATTTTAGAGGAAGACATTTTCTCAGCGTCATCCGTCTTTGATGGCTTTACATTCCTACAAAACATCATTAAAGGAAAATCCAACATTTAAAACATTAAATCCTTAATAAAAAGAAATAATAGAAAAATCGTGTAAAAAATGATTAGATGTGATTAGATGCATAATCATAGAATTTTTAAAAATGGAAACATCATCATAGTCGGAATCATCAAAGGAAATACTAACATCTGACATCAAAGGAATCTGAGAATTCTGAGATTAAAGTCAGAATTCTGACTTTTGACCCATACTGAACTGAAATAAAATTAAAAAATCAGTTAACTTTTTTTTTTTTTTTTCAGTGACCCTAATCCTCTTCCGTAGTTATCAGTCTTTGTAAACAGAATAAATATTAACATTCTAGCTTGAAAACTACTGGGCTTCAAAAAGCTAGGCCTCCGTTTTATTTTCAGAACAGGACGCCGGTTCACGACGTAGCCGATTTTCTACTGTAAGATCTCTAATATAGGTGCACCTGAATTGTTGGAGTGGCTTTCTCCGATCGCAGTGTACCTGCAGTGAAGAAGAGGTTTAACTGGAGCAAATCTCTGTCGAATGTGTGTCGTATCTCCAACTTAAGGCAACTTCACTGCAGTGTGTCGGATTCAGCACTGAGGGATGGCGCTGGTCGGACCCGTTAGTCTGGAAGAAGAAGGACTCCCTTGTTTGAACATGGAGGTTCTGGTAAATCGGCCCGTAGATCTACTTCATCAGCAGGATTTAACCACCAACACCTCAGGAGGACGAATGAATTTCAAACATGTCTGATTTCACCCCAACATTATGGTTTCCGGTTCCGGAGGTGTCCATCAGAGGCCAATCGCCGCTCGTTAGCTCCTGTATGCTAAACGACGCGCTGTGAAGCTGAAATTCAGCCTGATCCAGAAAATTCTTGGAGAATCGGCCTGAAGAGGGCAAAAAGTCGTAGAGTGCAGCCCGCCTTACCACTGCTGAAGCTCTGCTGTCCTGCTTTGTCTGCGCCTGTCCTCCAGCCATCAGTGTTCCAGCGGCATAATAAGATCGCCCAACCCGCTAATTGGCAAATGATTAGTCATTAGAGCCATCATATGCTAATTAGCACATAAGTTAATTTGTTGGGCCAGATGAATCCCAGCACCCATTCTGTGTAATTAGTTTGTAATTCCTCTGCATCTGGAGGAACGGGGGACGCTGGCGGTCCTGGAGAGCAGAGGGGGGGGACTGGGGACTAATTAGAACGATCTCACACAAAGCACTTCTATATTAATTACAACATTTTCCTTCTCTGATACTTTTGCATTCTTCTCTGTGTAATCAAGCTGCATCTGAGGACAGTAAACCAACAAGGAGCCCGACTGCTGCTTAATCAAAGATGTGGCTTCTTATTTGCATTTCTAATTAGGATTAATTAGGATTTCCAAACTACTGTATCCGTGTGTTAACGAGCCGATACTCTGCTGCTTTCAGGGATTCCTTCATTTATCTGAAGATCTATTTATCAACCTTAGATTCATCATTTTGCTTTTTCACAGAAAACACTTTACTACCATGAATGCATCTTATTTTGAAATGTTCACCAACCGCTGTAAATTATGGGACATGATATATGCTGGAGACAGCAGTGGAAAAGCAGGACTTGTTTTTACTGAAACTTTCACATTCATAGAAAAACAAACCTAGAAGCTTTAAAGTTTTACGTTAGAAATGCAGAAACCAGACAAAGGATGTAAACCAGCGGCGTGCACAGACATGTTTGGGGACAGGTGCGCCGCTCGGAAAAAGGGCACCTGCCGCCTACATTTATATATGTATTCAGAGGATGAATACAGAGATCAATTAGCAAGAAGCCTCGTTAAGACATCAGCAATCCTCCATAACCACAGCATGTTTGCATCATCAGGAGCCGTTCAGATTTATTATGCATCTAATTACCAGATAAAAAGGAGCATAAAGCATGAAAATAAAATAGATCAAACTCACCAGAGATGCTGATTATTTATAAACTAAATCCATACTTCTGTGTTTGTGCAGAAAGTCTCATTATCTCCATTCAGTTTCAGCCATTGAGGCCAGAAAGCGAATCTAAACGGCTGATTGTTGCTAGCTTAACTTAGCCGTAAATATTTCGCTCTGACCAATCAAAATTAAGAGAATCAATCATTTGTAATAAATCATTATAATTGTATATGCTGATGAAGGTTCTCAGTCATCCAGGTCATAGTCGTTCCGTAAAAATAAAAAAAAAATATCCACTGGACTTGGTTTTCAAGATTTGAAGACGTTTCTCCACCTCTCCAGGAAGCTTTCTCAATTCAAATGTCTGGATTCGCAGTGAGTTTGAGTCTTATATAGACAACGCCTTGCATCGCTTGGAAACATGCAATGGTAACCGATGAATGGGTCGTTAGTTCCATTGTTAGCCTGTAATATCTGAACCTGTCTATGATTGTTAAGGGTCGGTCGTTAAGGAGGTATTGTTCACCGGCTGGGGCGGGTAGGTCCCTCGTTCCTCTGTGATGGGGTGGGGGGTTTGGTGATATCTGGAAGGGATCATGTCTATGATTGAATTGTATGTTTTTGGAAGCTGGAATCTGAGTCCACCACCTCTGTTTAAAGTTGGTTTTTCTCTCTTAACATAGATGGCTTCCTTCACGCCCCTCTCAAACCACCTATTTTCTTTATCCAGAATATGGACATTCTGGTCCTCAAAAGAATGTCCTTTGTCCACAAGGTGTAGGTGTACTGCGGAGTCTTGTCCAGAGGTGGCCGCTCTTCTGTGTTGGGCCATGCGTCTGTGGAGAGGTTGTTTGGTTTCTCCAATATAAAGATCAGAGCATTCCTCGCTGCACTGAACAGCATATACCACTCCGCTCATATTCGGTCTGGGGGTTTTATCTTTAGGATGCACTAGCCTCTGTTTAAGGGTTTGGTTTGGCTGGAAATGTACTGGGATCTTGTGTTTGGAGAAAATCCTCTTGAGCTTTTCAGACACTCCAGCAACATAAGGGATTGTGATGTTTTTGCGTTTAATTTTCCCATCGCTGTCTTCTGTTGCGTGTCTTTTGGATTTCCTTGCTGATTTGATAAAAGCCCAGTTTGGATATCCACAGTTTCGGAGAGCATCTTTGATGTGTTTCTGTTCTTTTTGCTTCCCATCTGTTTTAGTAGGGACATGTTCTGCCCGGTGTTGTAAGGTTCTGATGACTGAGAGTTTGTGTTCCAGTGGGTGGTGTGAGTCAGAAAGAAGATACTGGTCTGTGTGAGTAGGTTTCCTATACACTTCAATGTTTAGGCTTCCCTCTCCTTCCATGCTCACCAGGCAGTCCAGAAAGGGTAGTTTGTTGTCCTTGGCATCCTCTCCTTCCAACCTCACACCCCAGGAAATGAAAGCCATCCCTGAGCCAGGACCAAAGCATCACCATACTACCAGCAGACGAAGGAAGATGCACCGTAGTCCTCAACACCTCAGACTACCAAGACAAAATTATCACTCTCCTGAAGGACACTAATACGTATGAATCCTTGAAAAGAGATCCAACCAGCGGCTACAAAAAGAAAATAATAGACTATCTCAAACAACTTGAAAAAGACACGGTCATTAACAGCACAGCCTATTTCAGATTATATCCAGGGGAGGAAATTCCATGCTTATATGGACTTCCAAAAATTCACAAAGAAGGGGCACCACTCAGGCCCATTGTCAGCAGCATTAACTCAGTAACAGAAAACATTGCTAAACAGCTTACTGATATCTTAGCTCCCTTGGTGGGGAACACACCACATCACATAGAAAACTCCAAAGACTTTGCCAACAAAGCCAAACATTTAAGGATGAGACCAGGAGAAACCCTGGTATCGTTTGATGTTACTTCACTTTTCACATGCATACCGATAACAGAGGCAGTGGAAACAGTCAGGACACGTCTTGAACAAGATAGTGATTTAAACAACAGGACTAATTTCACTCCGGACCAGATCTGCACACTACTGGGCCTTTGTCTTTCCACAACCTATTCCAAATTCAGAGGTAATTTTTACAGACAGAAGCATGGCTGCGCAATGGGATCTCCAGTATCACCAATTGTAGCCAATCTTTACATGGAAGAAATGGAAAAGAGAGCTTTAGACACTTTCAATGGAATACCACCAAGCCATTGGTTTAGATACGTGGATGACACTTTCGTCAAAATCCAACTAGAGGAAGTGGAAGCTTTCACCAAACACATCAACTCTGTTGACCGTAACATCAAATTCACCAGAGAGGATGCCAAGGACAACAAACTACCCTTTCTGGACTGCCTGGTGAGCATGGAAGGAGATGGAAGCCTAAACATTGAAGTGTATAGGAAACCTACTCACACAGACCAGTATCTTCTTTTTGACTCACACCACCCACTGGAACACAAACTCTCAGTCATCAGAACCTTACAACACCGGGCAGAACATGTCCCTACTAAAACAGATGGGAAGCAAAAAGAACAGAAACACATCAAAGATGCTCTCCGAAACTGTGGATATCCAAACTGGGCTTTTATCAAATCAGCACGGAAATCCAAAAGACACGCAACAGAAGACAACGATGGGAAAATTAAACGCAAAAACATCACAATCCCTTATGGTGCTGGAGTGTCTGAAAAGCTCAAGAGGATTTTCTCCAAACACAAGATCCCAGTACATTTCCAGCCAAACCAAACCCTTAAACAGAGGCTAGTGCATCCTAAAGATAAAACCCCCAGACCGAATATGAGCGGAGTGGTATATGCTGTTCAGTGCAGCGAGGAATGCTCTGATCTTTATATTGGAGAAACCAAACAACCTCTCCACAGACGCATGGCCCAACACAGAAGAGCGCCCTCATCTGGACAAGACTCCGCAGTACACCTACACCTTGTGGACAAAGGACATTCTTTTGAGGACAAGAATGTCCATATTCTGGATAAAGAAAATAGGTGGTTTGAGAGGGGCGTGAAGGAAGCCATCTATGTTAAGAGAGAAAAACCAACTTTAAACAGAGGTGGTGGACTCAGATTCCAGCTTCCAAAAACATACAATTCAATCATAGACATGATCCCTTCCAGATATCACCAAACCCCCCACCCCATCACAGAGGAACGAGAGACCTACCCGCTCCAGCCGGTGAACAATACCTCCTTAACGACCGACCCTTAACAATCATAGACAGGTTCAGATATTACAGGCTAACAATGAAACCAAACGACCCACTCATGGTTACCATTGCATGTTTCCAAGCGATACAAGGCGTTGTCTATATGAAGACTCAAACTCACTGCGGATCCAGACATTTGAATTGAGAAAGCTTCCTGGAGAGGTGGAGAAACGTCTTCAAATCTTGAAAACCAAGTCCAGTGGATATTTTTTTTTTTTTACGGAACAATTATAATTGTATAAAAGAAAATTAAAGTTTAGGTAATGAATGATGTTAGTGTTTCTGATGGATTTTAGGCTTAGAAGGCCCTGAACGCCCGGCGCTGCCAACATGGCGGCGACACAGGATGCAAGCCACCATGTTTCTGATGTCTGCGGCGGAAACGCCTTCATTCTGTTTAAAACTTGTTCTCACGTCTATTTTAGAGCCTGACAAAGACACTGCCATCTCTGCAGCTGATTTCATCAGTCTCTTCCTCTTTGCCCTTCTTTCAGGAAATGTTTGCCTTGTCTTTCATTACACTGCCCCCTAGTGGTGGTCCTGGGAAACACGCTTTAATCAGCTGTGAGAGCAGGACTCCCGGTATCTCCCAGGTATCCTTGCTCCTTCAGTGACACGGAATTCAGTTCTCACATGAAAAACTAATTATTTGCATAAAAACATTATTTTCTTTGAATTATTTATAAAGAATAGATTGGAAAAGGACAATTTTTCTGCAAAAATTGATGAGTAAGAATTTGACGCTGACGGACGCTAAAGTCGGGCATACACTGTACGTTTTTTTAATCATTTCACGCAGCTACAGCACAAACTGTACGATGAAACCGCAGGGTTTAAAAGTTCTCAGCTCCCAATGTTTGTTCTCACGCTGTGCGACCCGACGCTCTGATGCGATCTACCTGTACGTCTAAAAACCAGGTGGGACTCAGCTCCGCAGTGAGATGGCGCTACTGGGACTCGTCTATCTGGAAGCCAAACCAGTAGCAGAGGAACATGAAGCTCACTAGAGTGAAACTCGCTGCCTTGGATATTTGGGCAATTTAGTGCTGAAAGCCCTAAAAAGAAAAGGAGACGATGTATTTGGACAAAGACATGGCTGAGCTAACGTGGCTACTACGGTCTGACAGTTTGACAGGAAGAACTCCATTTCACTCATTGCCCCCCCGCCATGCTTCTGGGTTTACATCTGAGAGGAAGAAGAAGAATCCTTGTTTGCCCACTGAGCGATTTATCTACGACCACCTTAAGATGGCCGACTGAATTACAAACGTTTGATTTTCTCACAACCTTACGGTTCCTGATGGGGGGGATGGTCGTTAGAGGCTGATCACAGGTCGCACAGCCGACATTTTTATTTTGCTTCATATATCAATTGAACAATAAAGCTACTGGAGGTTGAAAGGGAGTTTTTCCTCTCCACTGTCGCTACAAGCATGCTTGGTGTGAGGGATTGCTGAAGAGTCAATGAGTCGATGCAATCAACTGCAATGCAATCATCTTATATCAGAGATCTGATTGTTCCTGATGTTCCTAACAGAGCACTTCGCTCTCAATCTGCAAGTTTACTAGTGGTTCCTAGAATTTCTAAAAGTAGAATGGGAGGCAGATCTTTTAGTTATCAGGCTCCTCTCCTGTTGAACCAACTACCAGTTTTAGTCCGTGAGGCAGACACCCTGTCTACTTTTAAGGCTAGGCTTAAAACTTTCCTTTTTGATAAAGCTTCTAGTTAGAGTGGCTCAGGTTATCCTGATCTATCTCTATAGTTCTGCTGCTATAGGCTTAGACTGCTGGAGGACATAGGGACCCCCATTTCATCATTCTGCTTCATTCTCTCTCTATTCTCCCACTCTACAGAATCTGTTAGTTCAACCTCTAACCTTCTTCTCTCTCTGCTTTTCCTCAGAGTAGCTTTGCCTCGTCTGTTCCTGTTTGGCTGTGACGTCATCCTGGAAAGAAACATCAGCTGTGCTGCTTCCATCAACACCCTTGTTTATAGATGTTGGAGATCGGCCTGTTTTCCAGTGTGGTCCTGTTTCTCTGACCGTGACTGAGTGGATGTGCTCTCTTCGTCCTCTGGCATGGGAGCTGCCTTGGAGCTCGTCTGCCTGGCTGTGTGTTTCCTGGACGGGGCCGCCTTTTACAGCTGCCTTTTGTATCTATGCTTCTTTTTCTATGTCTGCTTCCTCTCCTTGAACCCCAGTGGGCCTCAGCAGATGGCCGCTCACACTGAGCCTGGTTCTGCTGGAGGTTTCTTCCTGTTCAAAGGGAGTTTTTCCTCTCCACTATCGCTACAAGCATGCTTAGTGTGAGGGATTGCTGAAGAGTCAATGAGTCGATGCAATCAGCTGGTTTTCCTTAGATAGAAAACTTTGTATCAATTTGACTGTATGATCTGGTTGAACTGTAAAGTGCCTTGAGATGACATGTGTTGTGAATTTGGCGCTATATAAATAAACTGAATTGAATTGGTTTCCCGTTAGAGGGAAGAGGCCATCCGCCTCTTCCCTCTAACGGGAAAGGAAAGCAGCCGTTTCTATGGCAACAGTGACGCCCTATGGCTGTAGCGAAGGTGGGCATAAAATTCAACATTTGCCCGCTCTTAAAACGAAATGTATACAGTTAAATAAAACAACTTCAAAGAGGAGCTTCCATTTTGGAATTACTTTTTTTACAAACTAACTTGTGATTTTCTGTCAGTGTGACGAAGATGCAGCAAACCAGCAGAATTTACATTTAGAGGAACATATTTCCTCCGCCATCAGGCCGCCGTTACCGATGCAGGCTGACTAACGGCTGAGCGGCTGACTGGCCCTACCTGCAAAATGTCAGAATTTTCCAGAATAATGTATTTTGTTTTGCGTCTCTTATTCATCCAAAATCTAACAGAAATTAAACTGTGGCTCATCCAGGCGACCCGGAGCTGTCCGATACCTGCAGGTCCATCGGTGCTAAAACGAGCTTCCTAACGTAGAAGTTCTGATATCAGATCCACTGTTAGATAAACATGGGAGCAGATCCGGCTCATGACCTTGGCTCAGGCCGCCTCCCGGTTTTGGAGGGCAGCACCGCAGGCGGCTCCTCCTGCTCCGCCCATGGACCCTCCTCCAGATCAGCCCCCAGGCTCTGTCTGACAGCTTTACCAGTAACTACCCCAGACCCTCATTAACGGTTAATTAAATCCTGTCTATCAGGAATAGCGCCGCATGATGGGACCAATAACCTCAGGAAGAAAGGAGGGACTTTGTTCTTCGAACTGCTGCGGGACTCGGTCCCTGATGGAGGAGACGCCGTCAGAGGACCAGAAACGCTCCAAAACATTTACACAAATATTTTATTTTTAAAAAGCAGGTAAAACTTTTCTACAGGTTTATTTAACAACAGATCAAAAGTTTATAATTTGAAACAAACATTTCAGAAAAATACAGTTTGCTTTATTCCTTTAAACAAGTTAGAAAAGCTAGAAAAAGATGTTATGGACAGAGAGAGTCCCGCGCTGACGTCTCTGCAGCTTCTTCTGTCTTCATCAGGTGAACTTACATGTGAGACTGTTAAGGAAAAGCTCAGAGGGAAACCCCTTCTATTGTTTTCTAACACAATTGTATCTCATATTCAAGCAAATATTTCCCATGGTAGACTACGACAAACGTATTAGTGTAGCCACGTAGCCTACACACTGCTTATAAGTGATAAACAAGATTTATATATTTTTTTAAATCGTCCTGTGGTTTTGTAACATGACGCTTCTTTACGGCTTTTGACTCACACACGGGTTTGCAACATGCTTTACGTTACTTAACTCATGAGAGATGGAGACGCAGGAGGCTGAAGTATTAAACCCGTGGTCACAACAAACAGAGACAGCTACGCAGGCAACCCAAGATGAAGAAATTTTACCAAAAGGAGGGCGCACGTCTTTGATTTGGTTACATTTTGGATTTAAGAAGTCCAACACGGAGTAGACAACGTTCATTTGCAAACTATGCAAACTGTTCCCTAACCCGACGGCAACACGACAAACCTCTTCTATCACCTAAAGAAGAACCACAGTAATTTAATTTAAATACCTGTAGGATTTTTAAAAAATGTGAAGGACACTGTAGCCCTACCTCATCTTATGCATATATATTGCTGCACTACAATTTATTTTTCAAATTTGTGATAGTTCTATAAATGTCACTTCAAAATGAAGTTGAAAAAGTAAGCAATTATATTATTTTGTCATATTTTTCAGAGATTTGCTGAAAATGTACTTAATTGGAGCATATTGTGATATAAAATAGTCCATATCGTGATATATGATTTTTTCCATATCGCCCAGCACTACTCTATAGTTCTGCTGCTATAGGCTTAGACTGCTGGAGGACATAGGGACCCCTTTTTCACCATTCTGCTTCATTCTATCTCTATTCTCCCACCTTTTGTATCTATGCTTCTTTTTCTATGTCTGCTTCTGTCTCCTTGAACCCCAGTGGGCCTCAGCAGATGGCCGCTCACACTGAGCCTGGTTCTGCTGGAGGTTTCTTCCTGTTCAAAGGGAGTTTTTCCTCTCCACTGTCGCTACAAGCATGCTTAGTGTGAGGGATTGCTGAAGAGTCAATGAGTCGATGCAATCAGCTGGTTTTCCTTAGATAGAACACTTTGAATCAATCTGACTGGATGATCTGGTTGATTAGGATCTAGAAATAAACTTAAACCAAAAACCAGCATCCATGACCTCGGTCACATCCTGGAGATGAACCACAGGTTCTGTTGCCATGACAACACCATGACTGGCCTGACTAGTGCCAAACATCATGACTGACTGGACTCAGCCACTTTGCTGGCTTCCTGAGACTTCCTGTTTAGTTTACGGTTAAAAGCAAAGTCCAGGTCCCATCCATGGCCTGGTATCTGGTCTCAGCATTTCGACACATAGATTCTCATTTACAGACATAGAAATGAAATATTAGATAAATAGGTAAGAGAACAGACTGAGAAAGGATATGATTCATAATCCAATTTCTGAGTCAGAACCCCGGTTAGAATCAGCTCAGCATTGTGGACATCTGGAGGAGGAAGAGCAGAGGAAGCGTCAGAGGAAGCATGAAAGGAAGCAGGAAGCATCAGAGGAAACGGGGAGCATCAGAGGAAGTAGGAAGCATCAGAGGAAACTGGAAGCATCAGAGGAAATATTAGAGGAAGCAGCAGATGAAACAGGAAGCATGAAAGGAAGCAGGAAGCATCAGAGGAAACATTAGAGGAAGCAGGAAGCATCAGAGGAAGCAGGAAGCATCAGAAGAAACATCAAGCATCAGAGGAAATATTAGAGGAAGCAGGAAGCAGCAGAGGAAGTATCAGATGAAGCAGGAAGCATCAGGGGAAAGAGGAAGCATAAGAGGAAAGAGGAAGCATCAGAGAAAAAAGGAAGCATCAGAGGAAACAGGAAGCACCACAGGAAAGAGGAACCATCAGAGCAAACCGGAAGCATCAGAGGAAACAGGAAGCACACACAGGAAACCGGAAGCACCACAGGAAACCGGAAGCATCAGGGGAAACAGGAAGCATCAGAGGAAACCGGAAGCATCAGGGGAAACAGGAAGCATCAGAGGAAAGAGGAAGCATCAGGGGAAAGAGGAAGTATCAGAGGAAACAGGAAGCACCACCGGAAAGAGGAAGCATCAGGGGAAAGAGGAAGTATCAGAGGAAACAGGAAGCACCACAGGAAAGAGGAAGCATCAGAGGAAATAGGAAACATCAGAGGAAAGAGGAAGCATCAGAGGAAAGAGGAAGCATCAGTGGAAATAGGAAGCACCACAGGAAAGAGGAAGCATCAGAGGAAATAGGAAACATCAGAGGAAAGAGGAAGTATCAGAGGAAACAGGAAGCACCACAGGAAAGAGGAAGCATCAGAGGAAATAGGAAGCATCAGAGGAAAGAGGAAGTATCAGAGGAAACAGGAAGCACCACAGGAAAGAGGAATCATCAGAGGAAATAGGAAACATCAGAGGAAAGAGGAAGCATCAGAGGAAAGAGGAAGCATCAGAGGAAAGAGGAAGCATCAGAGGAAAGAGGAAGCATCAGAGGAAAGAGGAAGCATCAGGGGAAATAGGAAGTATCAGAGGAAAGAGGAAGCAGCAGAGGAAATAGGAGACATCAGAGGAAAGAGGAAGCAGCAGAGGAAATAGGAAGCATCTGAGGAAATAGGAAACATCAGAGGAAAGCATCAGAGGAAAGAGGAAGCAGCAGAGGAAAGAGGAACCAGCAGAGGAAATAGGAAGCATCAGAGGAAAGAGGAAGCATCAGGGGAAATAGGAAGTATCAGAGGAAAGAGGAAGCATCAGAGGAAAGAGGAAGCAGCAGAGGAAATAGGAAACATCAGAGGAAAGAGGAAGCAGCAGAGGAAATAGGAAGCATCTGAGGAAATAGGAAACATCAGAGGAAAGCATCAGAGGAAAGAGGAAGCAGCAGAGGAAATAGGAAACATCAGAGGAAAGAGGAAGCAGCAGAGGAAATAGGAAGCATCAGAGGAAAGAGGAAGCATCAGGGGAAATAGGAAGTATCAGAGGAAATAGGAAGCATCAGACGAAAGAGGAAGCATCAGGGGAAATAGGAAGTATCAGAGGAAAGAGGAAGCATCATAGGAAATATTAGAAGAAGCAGGAAGCAGCAGAGGAAGTATCAGATGAAGCAGGAAGCATCAGAGGAAATAGGAAGCATCAGAGGAAACGGGAAGCACCAGAGGAAACGGGAAGCATCAGAGGAAAGAGGAAGCATCAGAGGAAAGAGGAAGCATCATAGGAAATATTAGAGGAAGCAGCAGAGGGAAATAGGAAGTATCAGGGTGCAGCTGGAGCAGACCCACCAATGTTCTTCAGGAAGTACTCTCTGCACAGGTGGAGGTCGTTATCACAGGAAACCAGGAGGATCTCAGGAAGGTTCTGGAAGACAAACACCACAGGCCTTCAGTCAGGGAGCCATTAATGGTTCTTCTCTAACTGGGATCAGAACCAGAACCAGAACCTTGTTCTGCTGGTGCTCCATTATCTTCCTGTAGGACGGCTGTTTGCTCAGCAGCTTCCCTCCAGCGCTCTCCAGGATGGCCTTCATGGTGCCCAGGCTGGGGCAGACGCCTGGAGTCAGGTAGAACAGCTTCCCCTGGGAGGCCACACAGAACCGGGTCAGACAAACCAGAACCTGAGCTGCCGACAGAACCGCTGAGGTCCACCTCTGAGCTTCATCTGAAAAGGAGAGCGTTAGAGAGGTGTCCACTGAATGGACCCATCTCTCCATCTCCTCTGTCCTAAATCTAGACTCTCTAGTTCTAGAAAGACCAGCTAAACCTCAGAGCTCATTGATGGGAAAGTTCTGATCCGATTCAGAGGCGGTTCTGACCTTGAACAGAGGTGATGCGTGGGCTCTCTTCAGTGAATCCTCCAGGTTGAAGCTGAACAGAACCTCTGCTTCTGCATCCCTCAGGGTGAAGCTCTGCTCATCTGGAACAGAACAAAACATCAATCCAGAACCAGCAGAACCTCTGGAATCATGAATCCAGAACCAGCAGAACCTCTGCCTCACCTACGAACTGCTGCTTCCTCCAGCTCTCCTCCAGCCACTCCGGGGTGACGATGTGTCGCACCACAGACATGGCGGTGAGGAACTTGACGGTTCTGGTCACCTTGCTGGCCAGCAGGTGGGTGGCCCTCTGGCTGCTTTCTGCCACCTCCCCCCCCAGCGCCTGCAGCCTCTGCACACACAGACAGAACTCAGGCCCGACGCGGCAGGAACCGGGCCGCGGCCCGCTACCGAGATCCGCTTACCTTGGTGAACTGCTGGACCTGCATGGGCTCGAAGCCCGTGAACATGACCCGAGGCGTGGACTCTGGAGGAAGCTTCCTGCCGGGGGACTGGATCTCCTCCAGTCTACACAAAGACAGACACCGTTAACCCAAAGCGGATCAGAACAGCCCACCCAGAAGGCTGGTTCTGGTGGCCCACCTGGCCTTCTTGTTTGACGTTGGGTTGGTAGAATCAGAGATCTTGCGCTTCTGGAGCAGCTGGAGGTTCTGCACGGCACAAACACAGCAAAGGGAAACCACATGATCCAGAACCAGAACTGCCAGGTCCGGCGTCTACTGCAGTGAAGCTAACGGCTGCTGAACCGTTTCTAGAGTTTAGAGGCTGAATAACCAAGCTCAGAACCGGGGTCCAGTTCCAGCAGGAGCTCGGTTCTGCTAAGGTTTAGCTTTAAGGATGAAGTGAAGCCGACTCACCAGCAGAGCTTCAGGCGTCACTTTGATTGGAGTTCTCCAGGGAGCTGAAAGACCAAAAACCCTTTCAGTACCAGCAGAACCTGAGGACCATCCTATCAAGCAGTTAGACTCTGTAGAACCTGCAGGGTGGGACTTGGTTGGTTGGTCAACCTGCTCCCTGATCTGACCCGGTTTTAACACCAGAACTCCCACTGGCCGCCAGTTTCACGGCTGACATTTTTCCCAATGAAACGCATTAGTAGTGATGATGTCATCACCTGAGATGGCCCGTTGTGGATGTGTAAACCTTAAAACAGGTCTAATATTCAATTCAATTCAATTCAGTTTATTTATATAGCGCCAAATTCACAACACATGTCATCTCAAGGCACTTTACAGTTCAACCAGATCATACAGTCAAATAATATATATTGTTCAAAGGCTGTGTTGTTTGCTATTATTATTTATGATCTAAATTTATATCAAAAATAAATCCGTAGAGTGAGACTGTTTTACTACACAGGTTCAAAGTTTGAAATTACAATTTAATTTACAGAAATTGATTGATTCCTCCCAAACATTTCCCGCCGATCACCTTTTCACATTAATGACAGACGTAATATGAGTTTTTTGTGCAGCGCTGAAGCTCCTGGTGCTGCTTTCTTTAAACCTCGCCAAGCTGCTCTACTGCGGGGGAGGGGCTGGAAGCCTGCGGTTTGCCCGCCACTGTTTTACCAGTTCAAAGATAAAATCTCTGCGTGAAAAAGTGACCTTCAAACATCTCCTGAACAAAACCAAGGCGTTTATAGCTGATATTTCCAGGAGATCGTAAATATCAGCCACAGGCCGACTTCGCGTCGCAGCTTTTACAGAATCCTTTCTAATCATCTGATCCGACTCATCCAGCCCGACCTGCGTGGTTAGCGTGGACTGAGGGCTCTGGTTTGGGCCGCTGAGTGGACCGGCTGATGTGTGCTTGAACAAGTTATACTATAGTCTGATGGGTCACTGATACGTCTGCGTTTTCTGCGCTCAGAATCTGAGCCGCCCCCCCCGTCCTCCTCATCGGTCTCTCCCTCTCCGCCCGAATCGCTATCATCAATATTTTAAAGCATTTCTAAAGCCTGTTTCATGGTTAAATTTCTTCTGAAAGAGTTCTTGGTAGAATGTTGGTTGCTAGGCAACGGTACCGAACGTCAATCATCCTCAGGAAGAGCCGTCAAAATGATGGCTGTGGTAGATTTAGGTAGAGTTAGCTATATTTAGTTTTTACGTTTTAATTTTATTTTAAAAACTACGTGAAAATGAAGGAAATAGAGAAACAGAAAAAGTTAGTAAACATGAGCAACATGTGTTTAATGTAAATAAAGTTATTTCCCTTTATAATCTCAGAACCGTCTAAATGACGGCCAGAGGGAGTTCCAGTGTTAAAGTGATATAAAGGCTAAAAATGAAGAATGGACGTGTCCCAATGTCCGCCCTAACCCCTCCATCACTAGTGCCTCATTTAAAGGAGATAAATTCATTAAATCACTAAAAAAGAATTAGTTTTAGGTATAAATAATGATCCATTAATTATTCCTGGCTGACCGGAAGCCACCTAATGTAGTTGCTTCTAAAATTACTGTCCAGAATGTTTAGAGCAGAGATCACGGATTAGCGGCCCCACCTGCTGGCTAATCCAGAACTTAACCTGATTTAAAACTTTTATAACTTACTGCATGTTGTCAACTTCTTCAGTTATGTTGGCCTGAGAGGTTCAGTATTTAAATGATTTAAATCATATTTAGAAAAGAGAACTTTTTCAGTTCATCTTGACCGATGCTGTTCTGAGGCCTAACCTTTAAAGTATGGCGTCCCCCAAGGACCAATTCTAGGTCCTATTTTGTTTATTTTGTATTTACTGCCTCTCGGTCAGATTTTCCATAAGTTTGGTGTTTCTTTTCATTTCCTTGCAGATGATGTTCAGATTTATTTGCCCCTAAACTACAAAATGGGGGAAATGAATCTCTTCAGCTATTGATAGATTGTTTAGCTGAAGTCAAATCTTGGATGGAACAGAACTTTCTTCATCTTAATCAAAGTAAAACTCAAGTTATATTATTTAGTCAGAATCTTCATATTACGAATCCAGATCTGATTCTTGGTTCTTTAGCTCGGTTTTGTCAGACCTCTGCTAGGAATCTTGGTTTTACTTTTGACAGCTGATAGATAAACAAGTTAGATAAACAAGTTAGCTCTGTTGTTAGATCAAGTTTTATCACCTGCGGAGTTTAGCAAAAATTAAATCCTATTTTTGAAGGAATAATCAATGCTTTCATTACATCCCGGTTGGATTACTGCAATTCATTATATAGAGGCATGGATAAATCAGCAGCGACTCCAATTGATCCAGAACGCAGCGGCTCAGCTTCGGCTGAAACGGGTTGTTGAATAATGACTTTGTTATCGTAATATTACGACTTTATTCTCGTAATAGAAGAAAAAGAATCTCTAGCCTGACCCTAACACTCTGTCGTTAAGGGATACCTGCTTCTCTGGAAGCTGTTTTATCTCTAGTTTTCTGTTGGTTTCTTTTTGCTGTGATGTTCTCTGTTTTCTGATCATATCTCATCAGGTGTGGAAGCAGGTTCCTAGGAGTTACTGTAGATCTTTTGTGTCTATTTTTGCTTTTAAATTTTCTCTTTTCATGCACTCTTTCCTGTCTTTCTCTCTTCTCATCTCCCTTTCCATCTGTTATATTCGTTTTTCTCCGTAAATAACTTTCATTATTGAATCCATCACTGTTTCCATCCACACGACCTTCGGACCCTCGTATGAGAAGGTCTCTATATGGTGCTCTGTAGGGGTTAGGGCGGGCCTTCAAACACAACCTTTATTGACAAACTCTATATTAGCGACTGAGAGCAAATGGAGGCAGCAGAAGAAGAAACTCATCCGATGTGAGGCTCTATAACCTGCTGTGAACGTCCCCGCACCTTATCGGACGGACGGGTTCGGGGGGACCTACCTAGCAGGTTCTGGACCAGCTGGGGGTTGGGCATCAGCGGCTCCGGCTGGTTGAACACGGAGTATCTGCTGTGCTGGATCTGTCGCAGGGCTTCAAAGTTCCCCAGCAGGATGTCACAGAGCCACTGAGCGTTGACACACGGGATCTTCCATTCCTTGGCCTTCTCATACTTCATCCCGCTGGGTCTGAGGACAGAGGAGCATCAGAACACCACGTAGCTCCATGCTGGAAAGCAGAGGTCCGCTCTTACTCTTTGCAGATGAGGACGGTGTTCCCGCGGCACAGGTAGCCGGTGTATCTGGCACCGGCCAGGTAGGCCATCAGCTTCAGGTCGTCCCTGTCTGCGTCCACGAAGCCCGTCACCGCCAGGATCTGCAGGACAGAACCAGGACACCTGTTCAACTCCACCTGCTGGTTCATCAGGTTTCTAACCCCGAAATCCCACATCCTCCGTCGGCGCTCCGCTGCAGACTGCTCGCCCATATTAGAGCCTACAGCTTCCACTGTTCCTCCCATCTGACTTCCTAGGAGCTCGAGGAGAGCATGGCTATATTATTGTTATGTTGTTACACGCATCAGACCAACTTTACCACCGAGCAGCAAAGATGCTTCAGCACAGGCACATCCCACGAGGAGGAGGACCAGGACGCCATGGAGGGAGTATGTTTCTCTGCTGAGGCTGCTGCCCGGGCCGGGAGAAAGAGGAGGAAGACGAGTCTACTAGCTCTGACCACTCAGTAGAAACCCTGATCCACCATGAAGGTAGGAACCCATCATGGTGGATGTGATTCATGGCGTGGAGTCGCCACTGACCCTGAGTTTACCAACATGCAGTAATCAGAGTCACGCCTGCTGCGGTTCAGCCAATCAGAGAAGAGGCAGAGGAGCGGCAGCTGGACTCACGTGCTGAGAGCAGGGTTTGGCTCCAGGAGGGAAGGCGAAGGGCAGATGTAGCGTCCGATGAGGAGGAACCATCTTCTTCTTCTTCAGCACCGTGCTGAGCCAGTGAGCAGTCACACAGCGTTTCCCTTCTCGGAGGGCCTTTCAAAGGAAGCAGAATCAGAACAATAGCGGCTCAATAATCAGACACAAGCGAAGCTAGCTTAGAGCTGCGCAGGGAATCCATGTAGCATCCGATTATTGGATTGGATTAAAGGGGGTGTGACTTTAAACACATCCAGCATGACGGCGTTACAGCGAACGCTGTACAGCAGGTTACAGCGTTCGCCACGGACTGATGCTCTGACTCAGGCTGAACAGAGACCATTAGGCTGCAGGAGTGATGATGTCATCACAGACATGGAGCCTGTGGCTGCAGCGAGTTAGGCTAGGCTGGTCTGGGCTAAGGTTGGCTAGGCTAGGCTAAGGTGGGATAGACTAGGTTGGGCTAAGGTTGGCTAGGCTGGACTGGGCTAAGTTGGGCTAAGGTTGGCTAGGCTAGGTTGGGCTAAGGTGGGCTAGGCTAGGTTGGGCTAAGGTGGGCTAAGGTTGGCTAGGCTGGACTGGGCTAAGTTGGGCTAAGGTGGGCCAGGCTAGGTTGGGCTATGCTGGACTGGGCTAAGTTGGGCTAGGCTAGGGTGGGCTAAGGTTGGCTAGGCTAGGCTAAGGTGGGATAGACTAGGTTGGGCTATGGTTGGCTAGGCTGGACTGGGCTAAGTTGGGCTAAGGTTGGCTAGGCTAGGTTGGGCTAAGGTGGGCTAGGCTAGGTTGGGCTAAGGTGGGCTAAGGTTGGCTAGGCTGGACTGGGCTAAGTTGGGCTAAGGTTGGCTAGGCTAGGTTGGGCTAAGGTGGGCTAGGCTAGGTTGGGCTAAGGTGGGCTAAGGTGGGCCAGGCTAGGTTGGGCTATGCTGGACTGGGCTAAGTTGGGCTAGGCTAGGGTGGGCTAAGGTTGGCTAGGCTAGGTTGGGCTAAGGTAGGCTAGGTTGGACTGGGCTAAGGTTGGTTAGACTAGCTTGGCTAGGCTAGGTTGGGCTAGCCCTGCCCCCTCATCAATGTCTGCCACCTCTATTAAGTTTTCTAAACCTATTCTTTGAACAAACGGTTTCTGCTTTAGTTGGATGGAGTATAGAGATGACATTAGGATCATTCTCTCTAACAGCAGGACAAAGAACATATTTTTGGGTTTTTGCTCGCCATCTTTTTTCTGCGCTCACTTTAAGTAATCTTGTTCGTTATATATGTTATAACTAATCCTACTGAAATGGAAGATCTTAATGGATTCAGCTGAAGGTCTTCTTTGTGACGTTTTTATTTTCTTAGAGAATTATATCGCACAGACTGAACTTCAGAGTCCAGAGACCGGTGAACCGTCTACATTAAAGCAGGGTTCTGCAGCAGAACCGGGTCAGCTGGGGTCCATTCCTACCTGGACATACATGTTGCTGACTTGACTCTCACACAGCAGGTGGGTGCAGCGGCTGGTCAGGGTGGGGTCCACCAGCCCCCCACAGGCCTGGATGACCTAGAACAGCAGGTAGGAGAACATGGTGAACATCTCCGCCTCATTGCTGGGTTCCTGCTGCTCAGAGGATGAGGTTCCTACCCGCTTCCATGTGGCCAGGAGCTGCTTGTCAGCCATCTGTTCAGGGTAGTCAGCGATGGCGAACACGCAGCCCAGCAGGAAGCCGTCCTGAGGAACTGAGGACAGAGCAGAGCTTAGTCAACATGGAGTCTGGGGGCTAGGACCTCCTTCTCCTCTGGCTGTACTCACTTTCTTGGCCTAGCTCATGTCCAAAGAGCTGGCTGAAGTGTGGAGGCTGTTGCTGCTGCATGGCCTGCTGCTGCAGGGCCTGCTGGTTCTGCTGCTGCAGCACTTGCTGCTGCTGCTGCTTCTGCATCTGCTGCAGATGCTGCTGCTGTTGTAGGAAATGTTGCTGCTGCTGCTGCTGCTGCTGAAGATGCTGTTGGTGAAACTGTTGATTCTGCTGCTGCTGCTGCAACATCTGCATGCGCTGCTGCTGCTGAAACTGCTGCTGCAGCTGGTGCTGCAGTTGCTGCAGGCCCGGTCTGAGGAGCTGCTGCGGTCGCAGCTGCTGCTGGGAGAACATCTGCTGCTGCTGCTGCAGAAACTGCTGGTGCTGCTGCTGGGGGAAATTCTGCTGCTGCTGCTGCTGCTGAGCAACCTGTGGCTGCTGCTGCTGCAGCTGCAGCATCTGCTGCTGCGGGAGGTGCATCATGGGATGTGGTGGTTGCTGTGGTAACTGCTGATGCTGCTGCCCAGCCTGGTGAGCCTGCTGTAGCAGTTGCTGCTGCTGCTCCGCTGTGAGCGTCTGTCTGGACAGCTTACTCTGGCTGAACTGAGGGGGGTTGGTGCCGCCCAGCGTCTGAACAGTCGGGTTCATCTGCTCCGCTGGCTTCGTCTGACTGCCAGGCAAGTTTGGGAGGGTCTACGAGAAGGGAAAGGCCAAGATGTAAGTCAGAAAGCTCCTGAATGAAGCCCTGAACAAAACAAACATGATTTGGCTTCCTACAGAAGATCACAGATCGCTCTCTGAGAATCACCCCACCCTGTTCCTCTAGGTCAGAGGTCACCGATTAGCGGACCGCGGTCCAGATCCGGACCCACCTGCTGGCTAATCTGGACCCAACCTGATTTAACACGTGTATAAATTACAGGATGTTGTCCAACAGC
Organism: Cyprinodon tularosa; assembly: GCF_016077235.1. Classification (NCBI taxonomy): domain Eukaryota; kingdom Metazoa; phylum Chordata; class Actinopteri; order Cyprinodontiformes; family Cyprinodontidae; genus Cyprinodon; species Cyprinodon tularosa. Next base: position 88,861 of record NW_024037878.1, read on the forward strand.
AGAGTCTAATTTCACTTGCGCCGCTTCTCCTGGTAATACGGTAAAGCCCTCCGGAGCGTCCGGCTCCAGGCTGCACGTGATCCAAATGAGCCAATGAGCTGTAGCTCCGCCCCTTCTTGTCAGGGAGCTGTAGCTCCGCCCCTTCTCCTCCTTCTTGCTCTGATGTAGACCTAACTCCAGGTCTCCATGGGTCTGAAACGCCAACGTTTAGGAGCGGCGAGTGACCGGATTCCCAGCAGGAAGGTTGGAGGACAGCCTCTGGTGGGAGGACAGCCTCTGGTGGGAGGACAGCCTCTGGTGGGAGGACACCCTACGGTGGGAGGACAGCCTCTGGTGGGAGGACAGCCTCTGGTGGGAGGACAGCCTCCGGTGGGAGGACAGCCTCTGGTGGGAGGACAGCCTCTGGTGGGAGGACAGCCTCCGGTGGGAGGACAGCCTCCGGTGGGAGGACAGCCTCCGGTGGGAGGACAGCCTCCGGTGGGAGGACAGCCTCCGGTGGGAGGACAGCCTACGGTGGGAGGACAGCCTCTGGTGGGAGGACAGCCTCCGGTGGGAGGACAGCCTCCGGTGGGAGGACAGCCTCCGGTGGGAGGACAGCCTCCGGTGGGAGGACAGCCTCTGGTGGGAGGACAGCCTCCGGTGGGAGGACAGCCTCTGGTGGGAGGACAGCCTCTGGTGGGAGGACAGCCTCTGGTGGGAGGACAGCCTCTGGTGGGAGGACAGCCTCCGGTGGGAGGACAGCCTCTGGTGGGAGGACAGCCTCTGGTGGGAGGACAGCCTACGGTGGGAGGACAGCCTCCGGTGGGAGGACAGCCTCTGGTGGGAGGACAGCCTCCGGTGGGAGGACAGCCTCTGGTGGGAGGACAGCCTACGGTGGGAGGACAGCCTCTGGTGGGAGGACAGCCTCTGGTGGGAGGACAGCCTCCGGTGGGAGGACAGCCTCCGGTGGGAGGACAGCCTCTGGTGGGAGGACAGCCTCCGGTGGGAGGACAGCCTCCGGTGGGAGGACAGCCTCCGGTGGGAGGACAGCCTCTGGTGGGAGGACAGCCTACGGTGGGAGGACAGCCTCCGGTGGGAGGACAGCCTCCGGTGGGAGGACAGCCTACGGTGGGAGGACAGCCTCTGGTGGGAGGACAGCCTCTGGTGGGAGGACAGCCTCCGGTGGGAGGACACCCTCCGGTGGGAGGACAGCCTCCGGTGGGAGGACAGCCTCCGGTGGGAGGACAGCCTCTGGTGGGAGGACAGCCTCTGGTGGGAGGACAGCCTACGGTGGGAGGACAGCCTCCGGTGGGAGGACAGCCTCCGGTGGGAGGACAGCCTCCGGTGGGAGGACAGCCTCTGGTGGGAGGACAGCCTCTGGTGGGAGGACAGCCTCTGGTGGGAGGACAGCCTACGGTGGGAGGACAGCCTCCGGTGGGAGGACAGCCTCCGGTGGGAGGACAGCCTCCGGTGGGAGGACAGCCTCTGGTGGGAGGACACCCTCCGGTGGGAGGACAGCCTCTGGTGGGAGGACAGCCTCCGGTGGGAGGACAGCCTCCGGTGGGAGGACAGCCTCCGGTGGGAGGACAGCCTCCGGTGGGAGGACAGCCTCTGGTGGGAGGACAGCCTACGGTGGGAGGACAGCCTACGGTGGGAGGACACCCTACGGTGGGAGGACACCCTCCGGTGGGAGGACAGCCTCCGGTGGGAGGACAGCCTACGGTGGGAGGACAGCCTCCGGTGGGAGGAAAGCCTCCGGTGGGAGGACAGCCTACGGTGGGAGGACACCCTCCGGTGGGAGGACAGCCTCCGGTGGGAGGACAGCCTCCGGTGGGAGGACAGCCTCCGGTGGGAGGACAGCCTACGGTGGGAGGACAGCCTACGGTGGGAGGACAGCCTACGGTGGGAGGACAGCCTCCGGTGGGAGGACAGCCTACGGTGGGAGGACAGCCTACGGTGGGAGGACACCCTACGGTGGGAGGACAGCCTCTGGTGGGAGGACAGCCTCCGGTGGGAGGACAGCCTCCGGTGGGAGGACAGCCTCCGGTGGGAGGACAGCCTCTGGTGGGAGGACAGCCTCTGGTGGGAGGACAGCCTACGGTGGGAGGACAGCCTACGGTGGGAGGACACCCTCCGGTGGGAGGACAGCCTCCGGTGGGAGGACAGCCTCCGGTGGGAGGACAGCCTCCGGTGGGAGGACAGCCTACGGTGGGAGGACAGCCTACGGTGGGAGGAAAGCCTCCGGTGGGAGGACAGCCTACGGTGGGAGGACAGCCTACGGTGGGAGGACAGCCTCCGGTGGGAGGACAGCCTACGGTGGGAGGACAGCCTACGGTGGGAGGACACCCTCCGGTGGGAGGACAGCCTCCGGTGGGAGGACAGCCTCCGGTGGGAGGACAGCCTCCGGTGGGAGGACAGCCTCCGGTGGGAGGACACCCTCCGGTGGGAGGACAGCCTCTGGTGGGAGGACAGCCTCCGGTGGGAGGACAGCCTCTGGTGGGAGGACAGCCTACGGTGGGAGGACAGCCTACGGTGGGAGGACAGCCTCCGGTGGGAGGACAGCCTACGGTGGGAGGACAGCCTCCGGTGGGAGGACAGCCTCTGGTGGGAGGACACCCTCTGGTGGGAGGACAGCCTACGGTGGGAGGACAGCCTCCGGTGGGAGGACAGCCTCTGGTGGGAGGACAGCCTACGGTGGGAGGACAGCCTACGGTGGGAGGACAGCCTACGGTGGGAGGACAGCCTCCGGTGGGAGGACAGCCTACGGTGGGAGGACAGCCTCCGGTGGGAGGACAGCCTCCGGTGGGAGGACAGCCTACGGTGGGAGGACAGCCTCCGGTGGGAGGACAGCCTACGGTGGGAGGACAGCCTACGGTGGGAGGACAGCCTCCGGTGGGAGGACAGCCTACGGTGGGAGGACAGCCTCCGGTGGGAGGACAGCCTACGGTGGGAGGACAGCCTCCGGTGGGAGGACAGCCTACGGTGGGAGGACAGCCTACGGTGGGAGGACAGCCTCCGGTGGGAGGACAGCCTCCGGTGGGAGGACAGCCTCCGGTGGGAGGACAGCCTACGGTGGGAGGACAGCCTCCGGTGGGAGGACAGCCTACGGTGGGAGGACAGCCTACGGTGGGAGGACAGCCTCCGGTGGGAGGACAGCCATGTTTACTTACATGAGGTCCGGCAGGCCGGCCCAATGGTTGCATGTCCGAGTTGTTGGTGATGTTGCGCAGCGTCCTGATGGTCGGCCTCCATCCAGGGATTCCCTCTGGGCCCGCCACCCCTAAGGCAGAGAAACAAACCCTTGTTAGCAGGTTGGACATTTTGTCCTGCAGACGCCATAGCGCCCGGCTCTACCGACCTTGCTGCGCAGCACGAGCCTCTGCAGGCATGGCCCCCCCACTGCCAGGAACAGGAGGCACCGTCTCGTAGAGGTTAATCAGCCCAGAGCCCGTAGACGACACCGGATCCTTGCAGCCGGCCGGCCCGATGCGCCGCCTCACCACGCCAGACGGAATCTCAGCGGGTGTCCAGTTCAGGTTGGTACCCTCCTTCTCTGTGGAGTCATCGTCGTCCGAGTCGTCGAACATCCTCTCGCTGCGGAGCTCGGGTTTTCTGGGAGAGGCCGGTGACAAAGAGCTGAGCCGTTTGGGTCCGGGCCGTCGGCGAGGACTGGACTCTTCACCCGACGACGCGCCGCTGGACGGCCGGGAGCGCTGGGGGCTGTAGCTACCATTTGAACCATAGGACTCTGCCTCGCTCTCCTCCTCCGGCTCCACGTAGGTCAGTCTGGGGTGATACAGTGTCTCATCCTTTCTGCTTTTATCTAGGAAAGGCAGAAAACAGCTGCAGAGTCAGGACCGAGCGGTTCATCCGAAACCCCAGAGGTCAGAGGTCATACTGTAGTCCAGCAGTGGAGCCAGGAAGCTTCCCGTCCTGCGGGTTGTTGGGTTACCTTTAACAGAATCTGTGATCCAGTCCGGAGTGACGATCCTGATGCTCGGGTGTTTCAGAGCACATTCAAACTTTGCCTGAAAACAGGAGGATGATGTCAGAAACTTCGACCTTCCCTGACAGACCAGCTGACGACTAAACCGTCACAACCAACGACTTCAGCAGCATTCGCTCCCCTTAAGCCGGGCATACGCTGTGCAGTATTTTTGATCGTCATAAAAAAGCTCACAATGTTTATTCTCACACTGTGCCACCCCACGCTCTGATGCGATCTACCTGCTCACACTGTACGTCTAAAAACCAGCCATCGGACGCAGCGCCGAGAGATGGTGCTGGTCAGACCCGTGAGTCTGGATGAAGAAGAATTCCCTTTGCTCATGCTCAGTGCTGGAGGTTCTGGTAGATTGGCTCGTAGTCCTGCTTCAACAGCAGGATTTACCCACCAACACCTTACGATGGCCGACTGAATTTCATGTTTGATTTTCTCCCAACCTCACGATTACTGATGGGGAGGCGGTCCTTAGTAGCCTGACGTAATCCTACTCAATAGGGGGTTTTCAGTGACGTCACTGGCCAGCTTCCGGTCCGCCATCTTGGGTGGCATATTATCGTATATCATATATATCATGTCGCGAATGGATAAGTACGCCAGCACGCTAGAGCCACCAGATCATGGAACATATCTGAGGAAATGTTCCGTGATCGACCATATGGACCCCTATGCCCTCCACGGTGCCTTGTTTAGCACTAATCCAGATGATTGGCCAAATGTAGAGCACGGCGACATAGTTCATTACCTGGTGTTCAGTGAAAACCCTCTGCACACTCTGGAGGGAATGAGAGCGTACAAGGGTCTAGAGGCTCACAACCGGTTCACATCTGGTTGGGTACGAGATGTCGAAGTGATGTACATGAAGGAAATCGCCATCATACATGGACGGGTGAGTTTTAATAAGATGGTAAAAATGTAAACAATCCGACGCAGGGCTCGCTATGCTAGGTGGCTAACGGCCGGCGGTGCGCGAACAGTTCTAAAGCTACAAGTCCTTGGAGTCTCATGTGCAGTTTACGAATGGATGGGTTCAGGAGCTGCAGCTCATAAAGCCAGCAAACAGTGCTAACCGTTAGTGCTAACAACCACTCAGGCATGTAATGTACTTTTAACTAGCTGCTATGTGTTTCAAAGGTTTGGTTAGTAACGTTAACTGCCAAACCTCCCTAAACCCTCCGGGTTTCTCACATATTTGAGCCTTTTCCCGCAGGTTGAAATCAAGTTAAGGTGAAATTTATCAAATTAAAACACGGCTGAGAGAGGGAGTCCAGTACGCGGTGGTCATAGGCAGTAGTCTGAGTAGCGGCGGCGGAGACGGTCAACATTGCTGCTACGGAAAGTAATACGTCATGACGCCCAAGTCCTATTATTAAAATATTCTTACATGTTTTAAATGCTTGACAGTTAATTACCTGTGACAAAGTGAGCACTGCAGACTCTGGCGTATTCCAGCTTCACACCGTCCAAATCGGACCTGGATATCCGTGTCAGCCATAGGTGACGGTGTTGTTCAGATAGCTGTTTTGTTTTTTCACATTGATTCACGATTACGGCTGGTATGCGATAGAAAGAGCGTTGATCTCCACCTCCACGGGCCGTGCAACCAACAATTACACACGATTTCACCATTTTTCACTGTCAATACTGCCTAAGGCTGCCACCCAATATGGCGGACGCGCTGAGTAGTCACGTGAGCGTGACGTCACCTGAAAACCCCCTATTCTAGTCAGAATATGAGTCTGATTCTGCTCCATAGAGCTGTGATTATGGGGCGTGTTTTGAACGAACCAGGAAAAAAAATGCCTCTGCACTCAATTGGATAGATCTACAACCAATAAGAGCAACGGAGTGCGTGACGTATGTTAAGCGACGCATAGTTGTTGTCAACAAAAATCAAAGCGTGCAGTTGCATGCCTAGAATAAGAAGATTAGCCTTGATCGCGTTTCTCTGTTCCTCTTTTAAAATTAATTTGCTGTCGATATCTTCTAGAACAGACCTAATAGCAGAATCTACTCACCTCAACTCTCCATCGGCAGCCATTGTTGTTGATTACGTTACTGTTGATCATCTGTCCATCATCGTATAAAGCCCGCCCTGACAATTTGATTCGCCCGCCAGATATTGTGCCAGCATACTCGCGCTACTGCTGGGCAATGCCAGACCGAACTTCCCGACCTCAAACGTTGTGGGCGGGACTAAGTTCAGAATTGCACCCAGGCTAGGTCCTTAGAGGCTGATCGCCCCTCGTTACCTCCTGTACGCTTCGCGATGCACGGTGAGGCTGAAAGTCGGCCCGAACGGAAAAATTCTGGCACGACTGGACAATCGGCCCAAAAAGGGCAAAAAAAAAAAAATCATGCAGGGTACGCCCGGCTTTAAACATCTAGTTTGCTCTAAGTGGGTCAAAACAAACTAAAGTAGCAGAGTGAAGTACAGTGGAGGAGTGTGATTAGATTCAGCCGTGGAGTCAGAACTTTGTAGAACCTCCTTTCCCTTTAACCTCACAGGAGGTTTGACTCCATTCTCCACCAAAATGTTTTTGTTGTGTGGCGATAAATAAACCATCCGCAGAACTAGTTTAACATACATGCGAGTATGTTTATTTTGCTCGTGGGTGTGGCTCCACTAGTTCAGTAGCTCCGTCCCTTCTCCCTCTTCTCATCAGGGAGCTGTAGCTCCGCCCCTTTTTGTCAGGGAGCTGTAGCTCCGCCCCCTCTCCCCCTCTTGCCCTGATGCAGACCTAATTTAAATGGTAAATGGCATGTACTTATATAGCGCCTTTATTCAAGTTAGGAGACTTGACCAAAGCGCTTTACACTACATTTATTCACCCATTAACGCACACACTCACACACTGATGGTAGCAATCTACATTGTAGCCACAGCTGCCCTGGGGATCACTGACAGAAGCGGGGCTGCCGTACACTGGCGCCACCGGGCCCTCTAATTTCAGGTCTCCATGGGTCTGAAACGCCAACCTTTATTTCGCTCGCGGGTGTTTTGAAGTAAATCTGACATCATGCAGAACATCTGAGGTCATTGGGTTCAAGGCTGGGGCTGCCGCTACCAATTATTTATGCTAATCGAATAATCTGTCGATTATTTTTTCAAAAGTTCCTTGAAGATTTTCCACAGAATGTAATGATGTGAAACTAAAACTTTTCTACTTGATGAGTTCTAATAGAGCACATTGAAAGATGAAGTGTTTTTATTTTAAATACTAAATATTTCTATATTTTATCATAATGATGGTATATTGTCTGTTCTAGATTGTAGAACTTACCCCCTTTGGCTCCTTCACCACCAGGTGAGTGACCCGCTTATTTAGGTTCAGCTGGCATTCACCTCCATGAAAGGTGAGCAGAGCCCACAGGGCGTCCAGATCTTCAGGAAGCTGCGTACCGACACACACACACACACACAGAGCATAATATGATGATGCTAGCCTTCATCACATGAGGCACAAAGCTACACAGAACATTGAATCTGCAGAATCTTACCCTGGGAAGACAAGCTGTGACTCCAAAGAAGATCTGTCCTGATTCTGGAGAGAATCCGGTCACTCTGGAGATTCACCGTCAAAAAAAACTACTAAGCCGAAATGAAGGCATTACCTGCACTAAAAGGCTAGGCTAACCCACGGTTCTTACTCGTGTTTTAATAAGGCCCCCGTTACACCTCGGTGATTGATCCAGCGTCTCTCTGATGTCCCAGAATCTCCTAAAAATCTGGAATACGCTGAACTTTCTATGGATTTCCTCTATTCTGGGCGAATACGTAGAGGATTAATAACGAGAATTTCTGTCCAACGACAGCCTAACATCTGCATAACACACGGCAGGAAATGATGCACAGTGTCCTGAGGGGGGCAGCGATGCGCCCAGAGGCACCCGGCCTAGAGAAGATTTCTTTGATCGCGGTGTTAACCTAGCTGCTGTTTAGTGCCCGCCAAAAACGGACGGACGAACGGACGGACGAAAGAAAGAACTATATTATTATTACATTAATAGGAGCAAAATCTGCGGAAATGAACGTTTTAATTTAATGAAATATTTAAAATCTTCTCATCAGCATCCAGATGTTCAGTTTCTGCCCAAATATTTTCTTTTTGTTGTGAATTTTTGTGACAGGGATTAACCAGGATCATCCATGGTTTGAATAAACTGTTTATTTTCTTTATAAACTCAGCATCTCTTCATCCATTCCTGCAATAAGAAGTTTCCTTTGACTGGATTTGATGAAACTTTTAAGCCTCTCAGTATAAAATCAATATTCTGATCTAGATGAGAAATCTGCTTCCTGTTTAAGCACCAATAGTTTGCATCCAATCATTCAATGAAACTTTCTTAGTTTTGGGTAATTAATAAAATTTATGCCGTAATCTGCAGTTACCGATCTATTGTTACTATATTTTAATTTGACGAACCGGATCTCCTCGACGTTCTTTTCCCTGTTTGCGATGGCAATAGCGGATCTTGACCGGACCATATGTTGATGGTGACGGACGGAGAAGACGTAGATGGACGGAGACATGCGGAGGAGTAGCGGTGGACGTGGAACGGTTCTCATTGGTTAACATGACAGACAGATACTCCGCCTGACGTACGGGAGCGGAGCGCCGACAGAGGATGAGGAATCTGGGGGTTACACTGAACGCATGTCAACCATCAGATAACTTACCTGTAACTTATGCCCCAGGTATGATCATGCGCTTGGACACGTCAGGTACATTTTGAGCATGGCGTACTCGCCGAATGCCGACACGTGCCAGTGTATTTCAGCGTGCTCCTAACTTACACATCGTACCCATAAATTATCCAACGTATGGCAGCGTTTCTGCCAGATGTGCCGGACATCAGGCATACGCTGGTCTGAAACGTCCAGGTGTGAGAGGTACAGTGACCTGATGTTTAAAGGATACGGTAACAGATCTCCACATCTAACGGACAGGATCACCCAGGAAGGCTGCAAAACAAGAAGCACATATGATAAGTTTGAACCGTTACGAGTTCAGTCTGATCCCCACATCTTCATTTAGACCCAGTCTATCAGAGGCTGTGATGACCTCCTGCTCACAGGCGCCATATTAATGAATGTAAGCAGGTCCAATCGTCCTGCTCTGGGCGGATGCACGTTCAAAACTCAGGATGCAAAGCAGGAGCGAGGAGGAGGTTCTCTCCTCTATCAATCATTTGGGGCAATGTGAGATCTTTAGCAAACAAGTTGAAAGAACTCCGAGTCCTAGTCATTAAAATCTTTAAAATCTCTAGTTCCAGTGGGGTGAAATAGGCACTTCCTGTTTGCTGTTGTCATGGTGACTCGTCGAATCGCTGTTCCACTGATGATGGCGTTTCATACTTGTTACGCAGGCGCTTAACTCTGAGTGGACCAAGTTAAAACTGATTGAAAAACTGATTTAAAGAAAGTATTTTTTTTTTATAGAGATTTTTGGGACAATATGGTCTGATAAAGATTCCATTTATATACAGTTTTAAGCCAGAATGACATTTAAATCTGAGTTCCCTACGACTTTAAATGCAGCAATGTAGGGCAGCACCAAGGAAAACAGTCTGGTTACCTTAACCACAGGCAGGTCAAAAACCTCCCGTGATTCGCTGACTTCAGGGCTGTCGCCATCCTCTGCGATGATGTGAGTGGCCAAAGCATTGTAGGAAACCTCCTTTCCTTTTCCTGCCTTCAGCAGCTGAACCACCTGGAGAAAAGAGCAGAGCACTGCTGCCTCAGAGCGTAGCAGCTCAAGTATCACTGGTTACACCTGCAGACATATCCACACTCTGCTCCAAAAACAGGCCTGCTGTTTTCAGGATGTATAACAAGAAATATCCTGAATCCACAGCAGAGGAAGCCGAAAACCAACCTATGGATGCAAAACCTTTTATATGCACCTCTGTGCAAAACCATCCAGATCCAGAATTCAAACCGGGGAGTGAACCCCGCAGAAGGTTCGCCCAACGACTCCCTCTGCTCACCTCCTGTCCTTTAGGGCCCATAGGCCTAATGTTTGTTTAAACATAAAACCATAAAACGTCCCTTTACTGGTTAGAAGTAGGGTTGGGTGATATATTGAATAAACTCAATGTATCTCCAGTTTTCCCACGCATGATAGTTAGAACGACTCCATCGCAGCCATCGAGTACAAACTTGGACGACCACATTAAGCCCTCTGCATGTTTTTCACTGAGTTTTTTCCCCACACACCTTGAATGCATCATAACCCCTCCTCCAAACAGGATTATTTTCATGGCGACAGCAGATGTTTCCGCTGACCGATATGCAGCAGCGGTTTAGATTTCCCGCTGAGGACGTCGAACCAAAGCTGCTAATTTTTAAACCATTGCTACTAAAGGTAGCGATAAAACTTTATTCCACCACCTAAAGTCATCCGCTGCTAAATGAAGAATGTTGTAATGTAAACTTTGCATGTCAGCGTTTCCCCGCTCACCAATTAAAAAGGAGGGAAATCCCAGACGCCGTTTATGACGTTATTGAAATGTTTATTAGTTGCTCTAATGCCTGCGGTGTGAGACTTTCCAGGTGTTCGCTAAACTTGGAAATGTTCTCAAAGTTTTGTGCTTCTTTAAATTTCCCAGCAGGTAAAGATCAGCTGATGGTTTGGAGATGCTCTGATAATTCTCTAATTTTTAGGACTTTTGTTTTCGCAATTTTAGGTAAATTTTTTTCAGTCCGCTTTTTTCATTATGCACAAAAGAGTCCATTTTTATTTTGCATTTTATCTAGTATTGTACGACGGAGTATTAGGGCCAGGCTAGTTATTTTTCTTTTACGAGAAAAAAGTTGTAATATTACGAGAATGAAGTCATCATACAACATGTTGCAACTTTATTTTCATAATGTTACGACTTTATTCTCGTAATTTTATGACTATTCTCCCTGTGACTTTTTTCTCGTAATATTACGACTTTTTTCTTGTAATATTATTACTTTATTCTCGTAATGTTACGACTTTATTCCCGTAATTTTACCACTTTATTCTCATAATTTTATTACTTTATTCTCGTAATGTTACAACTTTATACTTGGAATTTTATGACTTTATTCTCGTAATTTTGCAAATTTATTCTCATAATGTTACTTTATTCTGGTAATTTTAGGGCTTTATTCTAGCCTGGCCCTAACACTCCGTAGTATCGTGTGTTTTGTCGTAGTTTCCTGTTTGGTTGCTGGGATCTTGTTAAAGGTTTTTTTCTGAACATAGACATCATGTGGCAGAAAAACTTTTAGCTGCTTAAAATAAAATAAAATCTAATTTGAAACCAAAAGTTTGAATGAGTATATTAGAGCAATTTTATTCACTCTATTGTTTTTGAAGCAATTTAAACATGTGGTGAAAATATTGTGTATCGCGATATAATCCAAATATATTGTGATATTAGATTTTCTTCATATCGCCCAGCTGCTGTGCAAACCCACCCAGGGTCCTCTGTTTCAGGTGGATTAAAACACCAAGGGGTCACCTGGACCACTGGGTCACCTGGACCAGTGTGTAAACCAGCCGTGGGTCATCTTGATGTTCATCAGCTCAGATTACAGTTTCTATTAGAACTTGCAGATCCAACATGTCCAATAAAAGCTGCAGGGCAGCTACAGGTGGGCCACCGGGCAGAGGGTTCGGGCTCAGCTTGCTCCTGGTTCAGGTTAAAACTCTGCAGGTGTTCCGGAGCCGGCATGCAGCTGGAGCCCAGGATGTAAACAGAGGAATCTGATCCCTGATCCGAGCGGCTGATCCTGGGTACAGGGGAGCATGCAGCCCGGGAGCTAACAGCTAACCAGCTGCGGTCAGACAGTAGATCCACCCGGAGGAAGAGACCGATGGAGAACCTTCTGATGTAGCATGGAATCCTGTTAGCATGCTAGTTAGCTTCCCCTCGTTCATTCCGAATGTATGCGGTAGCTTAGCATAGCTTCACGTAGCTAACAAGCTAACGTCCAGGTCCTTACCTTTGGTTCAATGTCTCCGACCACGTAGAACTTGACATCTTTGAAGAGTTCCTCAGGAACCTGGATCTCCTCCTCAGACATGGCTGTCCATGAACCGGGAGGACAGAGCTGGACAGCAGGAGGGAAGTCTGTGTGTGACTGAAGCAGCAGCAGAGAGGCGCCAAATCACTGAGCGGCGCGCGCTGTCAGAGCAGAGGGGGGCGGGGCGGGGAAAATGGCGCCGGATCTTCCTCCCGTTACCCACGGAAACGCCTCATTGGACGATGGCCGACGTGCATAGAGGGCGGCCATCTTGCATCAGACCAGAGTTCAGACAGCTGCTGTCAGAATGAACAGGAGGCGCCTTAGATCTAATTTTAATCAAAGGAAAGAGTCAGAGATAATATTACAATAATCTCTTTCATGTCAAAACCACTTAAAAGAACAAAACCAATTCTATGATGACCTTTCCGTTAGATTACACATGTTTATTCAAATAAAAAACTAAACTGGATGAGATATATGCAAAGTTATATATTTTGCAATTAAATACTGATATGATAAACACAAAGTTTTATATCAGTATAAGATTATGTTTTATATATTTTATATAGTGTATTATTATTATTCAGTTTTTTAAAGGATTGCTCTTTGATAATGAGTATTATGATCTATATAGCAAAATGTGTTGTAATGTGATTTACAAAAGAGAGTAAAGTTATTATTTTGCTTTTTGTGAATTGTGAATTTCAGTCTGGATAGACGTTTCTCATTGGTTCTACTTTGACCACACTGTTGCTCAACCTTTCTTATACCTCATCCAAAATACTCCGGTTATCATGAGCTACTATCTGCATTTGTGCTGCTATAGGCTCAGACTGCTGGAGGACATAGGAGCCAATTTTCATCTCTTTTCTCCCATTCTACAGTATTTCTTAGTTCAATCTCTAATGTTATGCTCTTTCTACTTATTCAGGCGGCCTCAGCAGATGGCCGCTCACACTGAGCCTGGTTCTACTGGAGGTTTCTTCCTGTTAAAAGGGAGTTTTTCCTCTCCACTGTCGCTGCAAGCATGCTTAGTGTGAGGGATTGCTGAAGAGTCAATGAGTCGATGTTTTCCTTAGATAGAAAACTTTGAATCAATCTGACTGGATGATCTGGGGAACTGGAAAGTGACCTGAGATGACATGATGTGAATTGGAGCTATAGAAATTAATCTGTGGTTAAAAAGAATCATTTTTTAGTTTAATGAAGGCCACTAGTTATAAAAATACGAATTTTTTATTGTAATTATTTTTGTAGACTATTTAACGTAAATTATTGGAAATTAATTTTCTAAATGTTGCAGATTATTTATGGATGTTTGTCTCCATGATTATCATTGTTTGTAGTTTATTTAATAGTATTTGTACCTTGTAATATTTAAGGGTTTTTTTTATACCTCACAGGCTGCCATAGAAAATGATGGCAGCTCCTATAAAAGCCGATAGAATCATTGAACAAATGTATGACTTGAACTGTCAAGCTGTTTGTCATCAAAGAATCAACACTTAGTGTTCCCCAGTGAAAGCAGAGAGGATCGTATTGTTTTGTTGTTTGTATAGTAAGTTAATGTTTTGTATTCTAATATTTATATATGTTTTAGTTTTCCCGATTAATGATGTAACTATGGTGACTGTGATGAGGATCTTTATCAAATAAAATAAAATGCTTAATTCACTTGTGGAGACTGGCTGAGTAACTCAAATGCTGGGGAGCTGCTTCAGGCTGTGATGATGACGGTGAGGAAGATGCAGCAGTTTCTGCTGTTGGTGGGTCTGGAAGGGTTTGGGTCAGTGTCTGGGACCAAATCATTGGTTAGTTTATCTTTGTTAAGATGATTGATGTGATTGATTTATGACCACAAAACGCGCCTGCTAAGACAGCAACAAGAACGCAAACCAGCAACTCATCGTTTAATCTGGACTTAACCATGTTACCCCCGTAACCATGCAGAAATGTCTCATTCTAATGAGTGTGTGTTCAGCACTGAACACGTGTGAGCACTGATGGAGCTGTCACACGGTTCATCTAATTAGTGCTGCTGTGGCAGCCTGACGATTGGTCAGGGGAAGGAGGAGACAGGGATTGGGTGGTGGGACTCAGGACCATGACCGATAGTGAGCATAACAGCAAGAGGCATGTCTAAAGTAATGTCTACATTTACTAGAAAGCGGGTCACCATGGAGCCGCCTCATCATGGATGTAGATGTCAGAAAGTGCTCATTCTGGTGGTGGACTTCATTTACCCACAGATCCTTCACAACGGTATGTTAACGACAGTTCACCGTTAAATATGTGTGAGCACCTGAGCGCCTGAGTGTCTGAATTTGACAGTCTGCTCAACACCTGCTAATTAATGAGGTAATAAAGCGCTGTGGAAATGATTCGCAGCCATTAAAAGGAATGAAGATGGAGGCTGCGGGTTGGATGTGCAAGAATACATCATGCAGTGACAGGTGCATAAGGTTAAACGGAAGCTGGACAATATTTTTTATCTTTACAGACTAAGAGCTTAGAAACGTTTTGCTGCCATTTATTAAAAAGGAGAATCCTGGTAAGTTTGTTGGTACTCGTTGTTCTTGTTTGGGAATCTCTTCTGTGCTCTTTATCCCATCCATTGTTCCACAGGGGGCAGGATCAGGACTAGACCAGGGGCAGGCAGCCAGAGGCAGACAGCAACAGGCAGGTAGCCAGGGGCAGGTTTCCAGGGGCAGGTAGCCAGGGGCAGGTTTCCAGAGGCAGGTTTCCAGGGGCAGGTAGCCAGGGGCAGGTTTCCAGAGGCAGGTAGCCAGGGGGTAGGTAGCTTGGGGCAGGTAGCCACAGGCAGGTAGCCACAGGCAGGTAGCCACAGGCAGGTAGCCACAGGCAGGTAGCCACAGGCAGGTTTCCAGAGGCAGGTAGCCAGGGGGTAGGTAGCTTGGGGCAGGTAGCTTGGGGCAGGTAGCCACAGGCAGGTAGCCACAGGCAGGTAGCCCCAGGCAGGTTTCCAGAGGCAGGTAGCCAGGGGGTAGGTAGCTTGGGGCAGGTAGCTTGGGGCAGGTAGCCACAGGCAGGTAGCCACAGGCAGGTTTCCAGAGGCAGGTAGCCAGGGGGTAGGTAGCTTGGGGCAGGTAGCTTGGGGCAGGTAGCCACAGGCAGGTAGCCCCAGGCAGGTTTCCAGAGGCAGGTAGCCAGGGGGTAGGTAGCTTGGGGCAGGTAGCTTGGGGCAGGTTTCCAGGGGCAGGTAGCCAGGGGCAGGTTTCCAGTGGCAGTTTTCCAGGGGCAGGTAGCCAGGGGCAGGTTTCCAGAGGCAGGTAGCCAGGGGGTAGGTAGCTTGGGGCAGGTAGCCACAGGCAGGTAGCCACAGGCAGGTAGCCACAGGCAGGTAGCCACAGGCAGGTTTCCAGAGGCAGGTAGCCAGGGGGTAGGTAGCTTGGGGCAGGTAGCTTGGGGCAGGTAGCCACAGGCAGGTAGCCACAGGCAGGTAGCCCCAGGCAGGTTTCCAGAGGCAGGTAGCCAGGGGGTAGGTAGCTTGGGGCAGGTAGCTTGGGGCAGGTAGCCACAGGCAGGTAGCCACAGGCAGGTAGCCACAGGCAGGTTTCCAGAGGCAGGTAGCCAGGGGGTAGGTAGCTTGGGGCAGGTAGCCACAGGCAGGTAGCCACAGGCAGGTAGCCCCAGGCAGGTTTCCAGAGGCAGGTAGCCAGGGGGTAGGTAGCTTGGGGCAGGTAGCTTGGGGCAGGTAGCCACAGGCAGGTAGCCACAGGCAGGTAGCCACAGGCAGGTTTCCAGAGGCAGGTAGCCAGGGGGTAGGTAGCTTGGGGCAGGTAGCTTGGGGCAGGTAGCCACAGGCAGGTAGCCACAGGCAGGTAGCCACAGGCAGGTAGCCACAGGCAGGTTTCCAGGACCAGAGATTATGGGTCCTCTCTGCAAAAGCTGAGACTACAGCTCTGAGCAGGATGAAACATGGAGGGTTGAGTGCTTTGGTCTTGATCTGAAGTCTTCTGATTTCTTTTCACTACATCAATAGTTCAATGACCCGGTTCACTGCCCAGCTACTGAACCAGGTGAGTCCAAACTACACAGTTTAATTCACTGTGCAGACTGGACTCACCTGGCTGGGCAGAACAAATACAGGACATAGAGATGACTTGTTGACTCCAGATTCTCCATCTCCGCTGTCAATACATGGTCATCAGACAGACTGCGAGCTTTTTTTAAATGTGTACGCACACATATGCATGTTCAACAGACATGATGTGGTACTCTCTTCGCAGCTTTGGCCCTCAAGATTAGGGGAATCATTTTTGACAGATTTCTCCAAATTTTGTACCTCAGCTGAATCTCAGCCAAACCCACAACCCATTAAATTTTGTTATGCTGCTATAGGCTTAGACTGCTGGAGGACATAGGGACCCCTTTTTCATCATATCTCTATTCTCCCACTCTGCAGAATCTGTTAGTTCAATCTCTAACGTTCTGCTCTCTCTGCTTTTTCTCATAGTAGCTTCATCTGGTCTGTTCCTGTTTGGCTGTGACTCCATCCTGGAGAGAAATATCAGCTGTGCTGCTGCCATCAACACCTTTGTAAACAAAAGCGGAGCTGTGGCTCGCGGACACTGCAGGCGGGGGGGGGGGGGGGGGGGGGGGGGGGGGGGGGGGGGATGGGGGCACCGCCCAATCTCAGACACTCTAGGGGAGGAAACAAACACAGGTAAGTGACCACGATAAACTGATATATGATTATCTGGGTTGGTCACTTACCTGGTTTAACAGTCCAGACCACGAGTGTCCCCAGTGCTGCAGTCCCAGCGATCATGCTGGAAGCTGATCCTGGTCAGGGATCCAGAACAGACAGGAACAGAGACAGGTGGCAGGATCCAGACTTCCAGGCATCCACAGGCTTCCAGGAGGGTTCAAAATCAGACTGGGACCAGAAGCATGTCCAGGTGGTCACGCACAGGAGCAGACAGGATCAGGTGCAGACAGGCAGGCACAGTGGAAGAGGGTAGCCGAGACAGGACGTAGGAACCGGAACTTGAAGCAGACTTTAAACTGGTCTCCACCCTGGAGCCAGGCTTACTGAGATAAAAACTGAACCTCCCCTTATAATGAGCCAAAAACCCAGAGGACTCCGCAGGGAAGGAACAGTGGACGATCAGGAGACGAGACAAACACTAAAACCCTCTTTCCACTGGCAGCTAAGATCCGGGACATGAACCAAATAAAAACTGAACAGAAAGACTGACAGAAAGACAAGTAATGATCTGGAACTGAATGCTCAGGCTGAACTGAATATAAACCAGAGGAAACAGGTGAGGGGAATAAATTATAATTGAGGCAGGGAAGGAAGAGGGCAGGTGAGAGGAATTACTAATTAGGGGAGAGCAAACAGGCCAGATCATGACAGTTGGAGCTTGGCCTGTTTTCCAGTGTAGTCCTGTTTCTCTGACTGTGACTAACTGGATGTGCTCTCTTCATCCTCTGACATGGGAGCTGGCTCGGAGCTCGTCTGCCTGGCTGTGTGTTTCCTGTTTCCGCCTGTGGAGCTGGTTGACAGTTGCCTTTTGTATCTATGCTTCTTTTTCTATGTCTGCTTCTGTCTCCTTGAACCCCAGTCGGCCTCAGCAGATGGCCGCTCACACTGAGCCTGGTTCTGCTGGAGGTTTCTTCCTGTTCAAAGGGAGTTTTTCCTCTCCACTGTCGCTACAAGCATGCTTAGTGTGAGGGATTGCTGAAGAGTCAATGAGTCGATGCAATCAGCTGGTTTTCCTTAGATAGAAAACTTTGAATCAATCTGACTGGATGATCTGGTTGAATTGTGTCTCTAAAGCACCTTGAGATGACACGTGTTGTGAATAGGCACTATAGAAATAAACTGAATTGAATAGATGACATTAAAAAAATCAAGTTTATAATGTCTGACAGGAAAAGAGGGAGAGAGAAATGCACCGACTAGTCATTTCAAAAATCACAATGTTGTTTTTGCTTCATGTCTCTTAAAATTACCAGATTTGAATAATGAAAATAAAAACATTCCCAGGGGGAGCATACTGCCGAACCAGCCCATAAGTTCGGTCTCGTGGCCTCAGCATGTTTAGGGACCGGCTTTAACTCATAATGAGAGAAGATAATAGCAGCTTACGCACACTCTAAACTCTAAATTAAAAAAATTGTCTTTTACTGTCTGCATTCCAACATGAAGCTGTGGCTGGTTGCCCTTAAAATGTATCCGTCTCTTTATATATATTATATATTTTTAGCCATTGTCTGCTTGAATTTCCACCCCTGAATGGAGCAACTTTGTATTTTAGCACATATATTAACTGAAACGCAGTAATGACCTGAAATAGCCATCGTAAATGGGAGGAAGGCTGAAAAACGTCTAATAGAAAACTTCCCCAGGGTTTTACAGACAATGGTAGTTACTGTCACTCAAATTCAATCAGCTGCATTCGATTAAAGAGATTAAGAACTACAGTTTTAATTAGGGCATTTCAAATGAAAATATATGGCTGGAATTATAATAGCCTTTGCTTAATAGATGGAGGAGTGTGGAGAAAGAGGATATAATGAGAAGTGAAACACTGAGAACAAGGTCATATTCCTGATAAAACTTCATGGTTCATTAAAAGTTTTTTTTTTCTTTTTGTTCTTTTGTCCATTTCATTGTTTCATTGTTCATTCAGTTTATCTCTATAGCTTCAATTCACATCATGTCATCTCAGATCACTTTATAGATCAGATCATCCAGTCAGACTGATTCAAAGGAAAACCATCTGATTGCATCGACTCATTGACTCTTCAGCAATCCCTCACACTAAGCATGCTTGTAGCGACAGTGGAGAGGAAAAACTCCCTTTGAACAGGAAGAAACCTCCAGCAGAACCAGGCTCAGTGTGAGCGGCCATCTGCCCACACTGGCATCAGTGTAGAGCATGATGAAGGTAATTTCAAAACCCTTCATATATTGTCCATTTCAGGGCTAAAAACTCAAATTTTCCTGAAAGCATGTTGTAGTTCTTTTCAGGTGGCGGTGGCATCCCGAAAACCTATTTCAGCTTCCCTTCATTGGCTTTCTGTTAAATTCATAATAGAAGTTAAAATCCTCCTTAAGACATGTAAATCCCTAAATAAAAACTAAAGTAATCAGGCTCCTTTTCTGTGGAACCGACTACCAATCTTAGTCCCTGAGGTAGACACCCTGTCTACTTTAAGGCTCAGACTTAGATTGGCTCAGGTCATTTTGGGCTATATTTAGTTACCCTGCTATAGGCTTAGGCTGCCGGATGACATAGGGACCACTTTTCATCCTTCTGCTACTTTGTATGATGTGCCCCCCCCCAGGAATTTGGTGCTGTTGGCCACCTCTAGAGCTGAGCTGATTTTTATCTTTTCTTCAGTCAGTCTTCATCTATACTGTCCTGTCCGCCATGTTTATTTCTGTTCTCATTGTCTTCCCTCTGGGTTCCTATTATGTGTATATACACCGCCCAAAAAAATTAAAGGAACACTTTTAAAACACATCGGATCTCAATGGGGGAAAAAAATCCTGCTGTTTATTTATCCTGATATGGACTGGGTGATGTGTTAGGAACAAAAGGATGCCACATGATTTGATGGAAATTATCATTATTAACCTATAGAGGGCAGAATTCAAAGACACCCCAAAAATGACAGCGAAAAACGATGCGTAGGCTAGTCCATTTTGCTCAAATTTGCTAGCAGCAACTCAAAATGGTATTCAGTAATTTGTATGCCCCCCACGTGTGTATGCATGCCTGACAACGTCGGGGCACGCTCCTAATGAGACGACGGATGGCGTCCTGGGGTATCTCCTCCCAGATCTGGACCAGAGCATCACTGAGTTCCTGGACAGTCTGAGGTGCAACCTGGCGGCGTGGGATGGATGGAAACATAATGTCCCAGAGGTGTTCTATTGGATTTAGGTCAGGCGAGCGTGGGGGAGGGGGGGGGGGGGGGGGGCAATCAATGGTATCAATTCCTTCATCCTCCAGGAACTGCCTGCATACTCTCTCCACATGAGGCCGGGCATTGTCGTTCACCAGGAGGAACCCAGGACCCATTGCACCAGCAGAGGGTCTGACAATGGGTGCAAGGATTTC
Organism: Cyprinodon tularosa; assembly: GCF_016077235.1. Classification (NCBI taxonomy): domain Eukaryota; kingdom Metazoa; phylum Chordata; class Actinopteri; order Cyprinodontiformes; family Cyprinodontidae; genus Cyprinodon; species Cyprinodon tularosa. The sequence continues at coordinate 108,947 of NW_024037878.1, forward strand.
ATCCCGATCCCTAATGGCAGTCAGGGTGGTGTTGTCTAGCCTGTATAGGTCTGTGCGTCCCTCCTTGGATATGCCTCCCCAGACCATCACTGACCCACCACCAAACCAGTCATGCTGAGCAATGTTACAGGCATCTGGGAAAAGCACAGGGCGCCAGTGGCCGACTTACCAATTCCGGTATTCTGTGGCAAATGCCGATCGAGCTCCACGGTGCCGGGCAGTGAGCACAGGGCCCACTACAGGACGTGGGGCCCTCAGGCTACCCTCGTGGAGTCTGTTTCTGATTGTTTGGTCAGAGACATTCACACCAGTGACCTGCTGGAGGTCATTTTGTAGGGCTCTGGCAGTGCTCCTCCTGCTCCTCCTTGAACAAAGGAGCAGATAGCGGTCCTGCTGATGGGTTGTAGACCTTCTACGGCCCTGTCCAGCTGCCTGTCTCCTGGAATCTCCTCCATGCTTCTGGCAAGGGCACGTATTGATGCGCCATCTTGGAGGAGTTGGACTGCCTGTGCAACCTCTGTAGGGTCCAGGTAGCGCCTCATGCTAACAGTAGTGACAGTGACCCTAGCCAAATGCTAAACTGGTGAAAAAGAGTCAGAAAAGATGAGGAGGGGAAAAATATCAGTGGCCTCCACCTGTAAAACCATTCCTGTTATGATGGTCGTCTCATTGTTGCCCCTCTAGTTCACCTGTTATTAATTTCATTAACACCAAAGCAGCTAAAACCTGACCAAATCAATATCCCACAAGTTTAATTAACTTCATGCGATACTCTGATTACAAAGTATTCCTTAAATTTTTTGAGTAGTGCATTTGTATGTATAGTTTTTTTTTCCAAATTATCAGATTCCTATTTGTAACTAAGAGGAAAAGCAAAATATGAACTTGATGCCGCCTGTTTTATGTTATTTTGCTAGTGTAGAACCCGAGCTCTATTGTAAATCTGTCAGATTTAAAGGCTAATGCCGAGACACAGTATATAAATATACGGCATCATGCATGCACAATCTGGACCGTAGCATTAACAGACATGTACTTTTAATTGAGTCTTTTTGTAAAATCTTAAAATGATATGTAATATGTAATTACAAAAACAATGTAATTAATGCATGTATATTACATGTTAATAATCAATTAGGCACTTATGGCTCTTCTGTATTATTCTGCTCCATTAACACATTCATTTTATTGTGATTTATTTGTATAATATGTTATATTACATGATTTATAGACATCATTGACTTCATAATGACTCTGTAATGTGATGGGTTTATTTATGTATTCTACGTTAAAGTTAATCTACTGATGCTATGAAACAGCCAGTCTGTTTCAAAGTGATGAATTGATCTTTATTTTAAAGTCTTAAGTCCCTGAAAATTAGAACATCATCGTTGCTCGAAGCTGCAGCGCACCGATTGTTTACATTGAGACCGGTCTAACTAGGGAGTACCAATATGGCGGCCGGTGGCTTCATTTTAACCCTGTTCTACCAACGGGCAATCAGCAATCCAGGGAATAAACAGAGATCCAAGTGTCCAAACAGAGGCGATCAATCCGTGGATTCTGATTGGATGTTGGGCTGAACGTGGCTGCTCTGCAGAGAGGCACGTCGATCACCGCCAGTCGTCAAGGTGGAGGAAAGCAGGTAAGGAAGGCGGAAGTGACTGTTACAGGTAACTAGGAAGCCTGCTTCAGAGCAAACAGACTGATGTTTGCTAACAGCTGGACTTCAATCCTCTAAAGTCTGGATTCATCAGTGAGCTTCAGGATTCACCGGGTCATTTTCAAACAGACGATTTAGGACTAAGACGTTTTATTTTGAAAGGTCAAACCGGAACCTGACAGGCTGCGTTTCCGGACTGATAGGTAGCAGCGGCGGAGGAGCGCAACCTGCTGACAGTAGGACGGAAACGGAGCGAACCGATCCGCTGCTGGACGCTCAGGTGAGAACAGACCGACTCCGGAACCACAGCCGCCATTTTCCTCCACAGAAGCTTCTGTAGCTCAGGTTCTAGACGCGTTCCGAACCCAAACCCGCCTCACATTCACATACAGACTTTAGTTACGTAGACGAGATAGATTGGACGCTGGCCGACGTGCATAGAGGGCGGCCATCTTGGATCAGACCAGAGTTCAGACAGCTGCTGTCAGAATGAACCTTAGATCTCATTTTAATCAAAGGAAAGAGTCAGAGATAATATTACAACAATCTCCTTCATGTCACAACACCTTAATAGAACAAATCTAATTTTTAAAATGACCTTTAAATTAGATTACACCGATTTTTTTCAGATTAAAAACTAATTAAACTGGAATCAAACTGGATGAGATATATGCAAAGTTCTATATTTTGCAATTAAATATTAATATGATAAACACAAAGCTTTATATTAATATATTATAAGATTCAATTTACAAATATTATATATTATTATGGCATATTATTATTATTCATTATTTTATAGGATTGATAATGAGTATTATGATCTATAGAGGAACAATGTTAATGTGATTTACAAAAGAGAGTAAAGTTATTATTTTTTTAATGATTTCTATGTAAATTTCTATTTATTTCTTGTCAAATCGTAGTGAATGGTAAAGTTATGTTGTGTCTTAATAAACGCTTTTTTCCTTATAAACATGTCTAAACTTCTTCCAAAACTATTTTTTAAACACTTTTTTTCTAATTATTTATGCATGTGTAATGCTGCGTTCACACCGGGGGCAGCTGGCGCGACAGAAGCAGCGAGTTTACATGCAAAGTCAATGGTTGACGCGCGTCAAGGCGCAGCAATATGGCAAGCCAAGAAGGTTATGGCAAGCCAAGAAGTATGGCAAGCCAAGAAGGTCATATTTCGCATTGAATTCTCGCGTTAAGATTGAAGTTAACCCGCAAAAAACGCGCGTTCCCCCGAGATTACGCCGCTTTTTACGCCGTCTTTTACCAACAAGCGCCGCCTTTTACGCGCGTCATGATAGTACCGCAAGACGCGCGTTAAATACGCGCGTTGTGTCGGTCAGAACGCGCGTTAAATACGCGCGTTGTGTCGGTCAGAACGCGCGTTAAATACGCGCGTTGTGTCGGTCACAACGCGCGTATTTAACGCGCGTTTTCCTAATATGATAATGATGTCCTTCCTTCTTTTCCCACAGCCAATGCATTTGAACTGGTTGCATCCAATGGCTGATCAAGGCAGCCAGACCAAGAAAGTTCAGCATAGATCTGCTTTGTGGAAAACTGCACAGAGCTCAAAGTTGCAGCATTGCCAAAATTCACTGCATTGCCGTTTCACAAAGACTTAATGTGAGGAATATATCCACTACATACACTTTGCTGTTATTTTGAATCCATTCCATGCCTATTTTCATGTAAAAACGTTTTGCATCGCCAACTGATGTTTTGTATTTACCGGGATTACTAGGAATGTTTCACCACTTATCATCACCGAGAGGCGGCGTGGTGGGTTAAGTAACCGCCTTCAATGCGATATTTTTGCTTCGTGGCAGGTTCGAATCCGGCAGAGGCAGTCCGACTTTTCCCTTTATGTTCTTTCTTGTCTCCAACCAAGCCCATTTATTTATTTATTTATTTTTTTTCTGAGAATATAATCATAAATGTAGCCTACTTCACTGTTTTTGATCCATCGCCATGCATTCTGTCATGTAAAAACATTTTATATTGTACTAATAAAAAGACAATAAAGGGGACACTTGTCTTCCAGAAAATTTGCCGGTCTGACTTGTTTTCTGTATATTTTCCTGCATATCACCAACCTTTTCCCATAATGCTTTCTACAGCCATGGAGCAACTGCTGTTAAAATTAAATTAACAGGAACATTTCTTATTAAAAGTGTTATTAGTGCAATGAGAAAAAACTTGCTTAGTTGAGCCAGTGGAGGTTTGATAATCCCCATAGCTCATGTTCTCTGTCTCCTACATATACACACACATATATATATATATATATATATATATATATATATATATATATATATATATATATATATATATATATATATATATATATATATAAACCACGTCACATAAATGTTCTTTCAGTCTACAATACTTTCAGTCTGCAGATGGCGCCATATAACGGGTAGGCTACTGGCAGAGCAGCAAACAGGTGTTTGCACCAAAGCTGGGGAACAATATAGGCAAGGTGTGTCTCTTTTTCAAGAGAGAACTGGATACTGGATTCTTTCATCTTTTTTATTTATTATGAACTATTATTTATCTATTTCCCACTACCTTTGACCACTAGTCAATACCTTTACTTATGTGTATTGGAACAAGATCCAAATGTGCAAGAGTCTAATTACATTTTCATTGTGGAGTAGGAGACAAGGTATGGGTGCAGCACCTTCCATTGGGGGTGTATCCAGAAAACAGGTACTACGTTATTTAGATGTTACATTTAATTTTAACAGCAGTTGTTCCGTGGCTGCAGAAAGCATTATGAGCTTGGGAAAAGGTTAGCGATATGCAGGAAACATACAGAAAACAAGTCAGACAGACACATTTTCTGGAGGATAAGTGGCCCCTTTATTGTCATTTTATTAGAACTATGTAAAAAGTTGTTACATGACAGAATGAATGGCGATGGATCAAAAACAACAGAGAAGTGGGCTACATTTATGGATTATATTCTTAATTAGAGGCAAGAGAGAATATCAAAGGCATAGGTTTGATTTCAGCTTTGGCAGGGACACTATTGGTCTTCAGTTTCATTGGTCTAATGTCATTGGTCCTTTGCAAAAAGATGCATACTCTTTTTTTATGCTTAATGTGAGCATCAGGCTTTGATGTGTTTAAAGAGAACAGCATAATTTCTTCCTAGATTAATACAAATCTTATAAGCACTACACTCACTAGATGCTATTTAGCAATGTTTGAAGCATCACTGGCTCTGATCAATGTGCAATTAGGACTTTTTTCCACTTTGAAAATGTTTGCATTTAAACTTACCAGCCACTAAGACAGAAGGTAAATACATTCCTATTTAACCAAATATAATCTAAATATGCCTGTTATATGTTGACGTATCATGGGTTTTCTTTTGAAGATATATAATTGTGCAGAGGTAAACAGGTGAAACCCACTCTTATTTTTTTATGTAATATGCTCTCTCTGTGTCATGCAAAATAATACATTCAACGGACGGCAAATAAATTTATTGTATTTACATGTGCACTGGAACTATAAGAGGAACTGACACTGAGGATTTTGAAATATTAACTTCACTATACAAGTTGTACATCTGGGCTGTAGTTACTCTATGTAGCCCATTTCATAATTTTTTTTCTATGGCTAAAACAATTAATCATATCTATCAATAATTTAAATAATTGTCAACTGATTTAGTAATTGATTAATAATTAACTGGAGTATAGAGCCACTAAAATGTGCCTTTAGCCAATAGAGCGACCCACTTAGAGCAGGAATTATACCAAGATTATGAAAAAATATGTAAACATTTTGCATTTAAGACAAAAAAAACTTTTAGTCTGTCAATATTCTCCATCCAGAACTCCTCAAGAGGAAACGTTTCTGTTTCACCTGGGGTCATTTCGTAAAAAAATCTACTTTTAGGAACCTTTGGGTGATCTGAATATTAATCAATTCATCAAAAACATAATCAACAGATTAATCAATTTGCAGAATAATCATTAGTTGCAGCCCTAATTTTATGATAGCATTCCAAACACATTTCTTCCATCATGCAGCAGTGAAGGGCAGCTGCTTCACCCTGAGGCTGCCCTGCATCATTATATCTGTTTCCTACAATCATATAATGTTTCTATTATACAAGTGCGTCTATAATAGTAAAGGATTAAATGTAACAACCTTTTATCATCATCCTATATTGCTTGCTGTTTAAAAGCTCCTTATGTCTATTTTCTTTTTTAGTGGCATCATCTACAAACACAACACTAAGAATCAGCCAAAGTTTATTAAAATATAAAATCACTTTAAACAATTATTATCTGTAATGTAATAGTATCCAAAATAAACAGCCAGATTCAAGCATTATTTACCAGAGATTAATGTACTAATTTACTTATGGACCATGTGGAAATCTAGAAAAATAGAATCAGTGTAAATAGAGTTCCTCTGTGTGTCTTTATCCTATTTCTAGAAGTAGAATCAATTGAATAGAACTATTTTTATGTGGAAAACAAAAAAATAGAAGAACGTCATCATCCTTCTCGTGTTGTTATGTTCTACAAAATAAATTAACAGCTTTTATATACACCTGAACTGCCGTCAAAAAACAGAAAACAGTAATACAAAAGAAATACTGGTGAAAGGGAATCAGAAATGTTGATAGATTACAGACTGCTCATTTTGACAGCAGTTTTCAGAACTCCTGTCTGACTCAGAATATTTTGTTTTATAAAAGAAATCCTAACTTTGGTTACTTTCATTTCTCAAGTTCCAAAAATCCAAACTATCTCCTGCTTCTTCATAGAACTGCAGTCAGAAGTTTCGCCTGTTTTAGCCTAGAGTGTCCCTACCAAAGCTGAAATCAAACCTATGCCTTTGATATTCTCTCTTGCCTCTAACCAAGAATATAATCCATAAATGTAGCCCACTTCTCTGTTGTTTTTGATCCATCGCCATTCATTCTGTCATGTAACAACTTTTTACATAGTGCTAATAAAATGACAATAAAGGGGCCACTTGTCCTCCAGAAAATGTGTCTGTCTGACTTGTTTTCTGTATGTTTCCTGCATATCGCTAACCTTTTCCCAAGCTCATAATGCTTTCTGCAGCCACGGAACAACTGCTGTTAAAATTAAATGTAACATCTAAATAACGTAGTACCTGTTTTCTGGATACACCCCCAATGGAAGGTGCTGCACCCATACCTTGTCTCCTACTCCACAATGAAAATGTAATTAGACTCTTGCACATTTGGATCTTGTTCCAATACACATAAGTAAAGGTATTGACTAGTGGTAAAAGGTAGTGGGAAATAGATAAATAATAGTTCATAATAAATAAAAAAGATGAAAGAATCCAGTATCCAGTTCTCTCTTGAAAAAGAGACACACCTTGCCTATATTGTTCCCCAGCTTTGGTGCAAACACCTGTTTGCTGCTCTGCCAGTAGCCTACCCGTTATATGGCGCCATCTGCAGACTGAAAGTATTGTAGACTGAAAGAACATTTATGTATATATATATATATATATATATATATATATATATATATATATATATATATATATATATATATATATATATATATATATATATATATATATATGTGTGTGTGTATATGTAGGAGGCAGAGAACATGAGCTATGGGGATCATCAAACCTCCACTGGCTCAACTAAGCAAGTTTTTTCTCATTGCACTAATAACACTTTTAATAAGAAATGTTCCTGTTAATTTAATTTTAACAGCAGTTGCTCCATGGCTGTAGAAAGCATTATGGGAAAAGGTTGGTGATATGCAGGAAAATATACAGAAAACAAGTCAGACCGACAAATTTTCTGGAAGACAAGTGTCCCCTTTATTGTCATTTTATTAGTACAATATAAAAAGTTTTTACATGACAGAATGCATGGCGATGGATCAAAAACAGTGAAGTAGGCTACATTTATGATTATATTCTCAGAAAAAAATAAATAAATAAATGGGCTTGGTTGGAGACAAGACAGAATATAAAGGGAAAAGTCGGACGGCCTCTGCCGGATTCGAACCCGCCACGAAGCAAAAGAATCGCATTGAAGGCGGTCACTTAAGCCACCACGCCGCCTCTCGGTAGTATTAAGTGGTGAGACATTCCTACTGATACCTGTGAATACAAAACATTTGTTGGCGATGCATGTTGATGCAAAACATTTTTACGTGAAAATAGGCATGGAATGGATTCAAAATAACAGCAAAGTGTATGTAGTGGATATATTCCTCACATTAAGGCTTTGTGAAACGGCAATGCAGTGAATTCTGGCAATGCTGCAACATTGAGCTCTGTGCAGTTTTCCACAAAGCAGATCTATGCTGAACTTTCTTGGTCTGGCTGCCTTGATCAGCCATTGGATGCAACCAGTTCAAATGCATTGGCTGTGGGAAAAGAAGGAAGGACATCATTATCATATTAGGAAAACGCGCGTTAAATACGCGCGTTCTGACCGACACAACGCGCGTATTTAACGCGCGTTCTGACCGACACAACGCGCGTATTTAACGCGCGTCTTGCGGTACTATCATGACGCGCGTAAAAGGCGGCGCTTGTTGGTAAAAGACGGCGTAAAAAGCGGCGTAATCTCGGGAGAACGCGCGTTTTTTGCGGGTTAACTTCAATCTTAACGCGACAATTCAATGCGAAATATGACCTTCTTGGCTTGCCATACTTTTGGACCGCGCAGGCAGAGCAGCAAAGCTGCTTCAGCCGCGCGTCAGAACTAACTGGTACAAGCAGCAAAAATGAAGCAGCAGACGCGATTTTGCTGCTTTTGCAGCGTCCGGTCTGAACGTAGCATAACATTTGTTCTTTAATCAGTTAATGTGTGTCATAACTTAACACACGTGGAATTATATAGTAAAAGAAAACAACTGAAAATATGTGTTATATTCTAGGTTCACCTTTTGCTTTGATTACTGCTTGTCACGCTCCAGGCGTCGTCTTTGGTTGAGAATGGCTCCGTTTCTCTGTTGTTCATTCTTGTCTGAACTGTTAGAGGAGCGCTTCTAATATTCACTTAGTTATAAATTAGTATATAGTGATTATAAAGGCAGTCATTCATAAAACCAGAATAAATCTGAATTTTAAAGACTTAACATTTTGCCTGTAAACTTCTGTTCAATTCAGATGTATTCATATTTTATGGTTAATATTTTCTTCAACCGTTTTGCTGCTGTTAGGGTTTCATCATGGCTTCATGGATGTTAGAGATGATGGTCATGGTGCTGTCTACGTTCATCAGCATCAGCCATGGCAAGAGAGACAAAGTGCTCTACTGCTCCGGTAAGGCCCAATTACCCCCCCCCCCCCCACACACACACACTCACACACACACACACAATCACTTCTTCATATCCTTATGGGCCTTTCCATTGACTTCCATTCATTCTAACTGCTGTCTATAGCCTAACCCTGAGACCCTAATCCTCTCTAGAGGAGAGCGTTAGCGCTGCAGCTACCAGATCTGCTCAGGTCCTGCTTCCTGCCAGTGACGTTACGCCACATGATTGGCTGAATGTTGCCACAGGATGTAAACATTGTGGTTGCCAAGACAACGATAACATCAGGCAGCGTCAGTGTGCCGAGTCGGGAGCATCTGTAGCGTTAGTGTGTCAAATGCCCGATTTATACCTCTGCAACCGTCAAATCTGTCTCTGTGTGTGACCACGCCCCCCTGCATGCAGGTGTGGAAGCAGACTTCTAGAAGCTATTCAGCTTATTTCTATAGCTCCAATTCCCATCATGTCATCTCAGGTCACTTTCCAGTTCAACCAGATCATCCAGTCAGATTGATTCAAAGTTTTCTATCTAAGGAAAACCAGCTGATTGCATCGACTCATTGACTCTTCAGCAATCCCTCACACTAAGCATGCTTGTAGCGACAGTGGAGAGGAAAAACTCCCTTTGAACAGGAAGAAACCTCCAGCAGAACCAGGCTCAGTGTGAGCGGCCATCTGCTGAGGCCCACTGGGGTTCAAGGAGACAGAAGCAGACATAGAAAAAGAAGCATAGATACAAAAGGCAACTGTCAACCAGCTCCACAGGCGACCCCGTCCAGGAAACACACAGCCAGGCAGACGAGCTCCGAGCCAGCTCCCATGTCAGAGGATGAAGAGAGCACATCCAGTTAGTCACAGTCAGAGAAACAGGACTACACTGGAAAACAGGCCAAGCTCCAACATCTAGAAACAAAGGTGTTGATGGCAGCAGCACAGCTGATATTTCTCTCCAGGATGGAGTCACAGCCAAACAGGAACAGACCAGATGAAGCTACTAAAGTAGTAGCCATTCAAAATGTCGCCACTATCTTAAAGAGAAGAGCCATCTCCTGGTCAGACCCTGTAATTCAGTGAAAGGGTGCAGTCAGAGTAAAAAAATGTGCACGCCCATGAGAAGGCCAGTGGCTGGAAGTTGGAGGGGTTTTTGCAGAGAGAGCAGAACGTTAGAGATTGAACTAACAGATTCTGCAGAGTGGGAGAATAGAGATTTTTTTGCAAAAATACAAATTAATAAAAAAAATGAATAAATTGATTTAACATAGAAAACAGCAAAGCTACTCTGAGAAAAAGCAGAGAGAGCAGAACGTTAGAGATTGAACTAACAGATTCTGCAGAGTGGGAGAATAGAGATAGAATGAAGCAGAATGATGAAAAAGGGGTCCCTATGTCCTCCAGCAGTCTAAGCCTATAGCAGCAGAACTATAGAGATAGCTCAGGATAACCTGAGCCACTCTAACTAGAAGCTTTATTAAAAAGGAAAGTTTTAAGCCTAGCCTTAAAAGTAGACAGGAGAGGAGCCTGAGAACTAAAAGATCTGCCTCCCATTCTACTTTTAGAAATTCTAGGATCAAATACCAACAAGAATAATATTTTTTTTTTCATTGGCTAAACTTTAACTTTGTGTTTTATGTTTTGTTGTTTTTTCCCAGCATGCAAGGCGATTGTGGATGAGCTGAACTACTCCATTAGTCAGGTGGACCCAAAGATGACCATAAATATAGGGAGCTTTAGGCTCAACCCTGATGGGACCATGACAGATAAAAAGGTAGAATCCAGCTGCTGTGAGTTTTCCTCCTCTTTTCTCTGAAATGAACAATGTGCTGAGACGATGTTTAATCCTGTAGATTATGTTGATCTAATTAATGTGTCATGTTAATGACCCTGAAGTGTAAACACCAATACGCTGCCTGTTTGGAGCTCTGTGCAGAAGATCAGAGTCTTATTTAGCTGCTGGGGAACATTTGAAAATGATCCAGTTTATGTCTTATATTTTATCTTCAAAAACTCTTTACATTGATGTTCTTTCAGTCCTTTTTTTTTCTAAGTGGAACCTTTTATTGAAAACAACCAATCCTGAAATCACTGTGACACCAGCTGTGAGATGCCTTTGGTCTGCTTCAATCATCACCGCCTTCCCCCCAGACTCTGCTCCTCTGTCGCTCCATCCAGTCTTAAAGTTGTAGGGAAATCATATTTAAATGTCATTCTGGCTTAAACATGTAGATAAATTTACTCTTTATCAGACCATATTGTCCCAAAAGTTAGAAAATTTCTATTTAAAAAAAAATCCTGTCTTAAAATCTGTTTTTTTCCGTTATCTTCTGCAGGCCAGTTAGTTCTACGTCAGCCTGAACACCTAAATTCAGCCAATCATATATCAACCATCATCTGTCAATCAAATGTTTCCGGTCATAGCATCTTGATTCATGTGTCGCAGCTAATATACGCAACTGTTAAAACCAGAATCCTTTCCCATTGAGTTGCGTCCCAGTGTTCACGGGGATGGACGTCTGTGTCTTCGGCAGGCGTAGAGCTAACAGAACTGGCAGCGTTGCGAGGCAAGGGCTCAAACATGTACGGCTGGAAGCCTTCTACACCAAACCAGGCTTCTGCCGCCCTGGCGTCCTCTTCCACAACATCTTCGTCCCCGCTTTCCTCCACTAAATAAAAAATGGATGACGGAGGAGACTCATCCACGACCTCCGACACTAAACTCTCCTCCTCTTGCATGTTTCCGCTGTCCATAGCGTTCCTTGACAGCGTCGTTTCTAAGTCACCAATTTAGTGCTACTTGGTCCCAATGGAATTTCCCATTGGGAACCTGCTAGCACTAAGATGCTAACTGGTTAGCAAGATGCTTCCCACAAACCGGCCACAACCAAACTTGCTTTTGAACCTTCCACCACAACAATCCCGCCCCCTTGATAATCGACCAATCACATTATTCACTGGTGTAAAGTCGGGCACCAATCGGGAGAATTCAGAAATGCAACGGTTGGAACGGCCGCTTCCATACGACTTAAATGTATTTAGTGTTAATCGGTGAAATAAAAACAATAATTTTCATTGTAATTTCTGAGTCTGGGAGCGGCCATTTTTGCCCAAATATAGTAGCCCCTCCCTCCTGCCATCTTCCAGCAGTGACGTCACGGTGCGGTAAGCCTAGCGCCATTCTCCCCGCTTTCCAAGCTAAATCAATGGGAACTACTAGACACATCTGCAAACAACAACAATTATTGAAGATTTCCAGAGGACTTCACCATTGAAATTCACCAGAGCTATAGTGAAACTGACAATGCCCACGTGCATGGCAGCTGGATGCTGGAATACATCGGGTAAAAGTGAAAAACAAAGAGTTATTCCACCTTTCTGATTCCTGATCCTCCACGGACGGGTTGGTCGTTGGATCGCCAACTTGAAGAGGGAGGATTTGCCATCGAACTTCTGGCCAGAGAAAAAACCCGTAATATGTAGCCAACATTTGGAAGAAGAATGTTTTCAAGATGACTTGGATAATAGCGCGTTGTGACAAACACCAGATACAGCACTGGGACTTGATCAACAGCCGATACCGCAGCGTGACGTCACTAACCAGTAGGTGGCAGTAGTGTTCTTTGACAAACATGGATGCCTCCAGTAAAGCACATTCACATGAAAATTACTCTGAATTAAAAACACTGATCATTTATTGAACAGGATGTTCAATAAATGATCTATGAATTCTGAATATAACCCGACTTTTCCTTTAATTCAAGAAAATGTTTTTTATTAGTTATTGTTAAAGAATCATAAAGTAATAAAGCATTAACATTCCCCCAGATTGAAAATGTAAAAAATCAAAAGTTTAACTTTTTTCCCCAAATTCTCCTTTTTATAGATGAATTTAACTTGATGATGTAATGAAATGATCAACTGCTTAACTAAAGCTGGTCGTATGCTCTAACTACCACCACCTGCTGGACTGAAGGTGTACTGCAGTCTCTGTCAAGCTGACTCCTTTGGAGTTAAAAACTATTTAATTTCATTTTTTGTGAATTGAGAACGGCTTATTGTTTTTACTGATTAACGCTAAACACATTAAATCACCGCAAACGTATTATTTTCAGATATAAATGGATTATTCCTCGCTGACCAAACGTTTTCCTTTAAAGCTCACAGACGTGTCCAGGATCCGTTCCTCCTGGCAGAGCCCAGCTTTACAGTCAGCTGCTGCTTTTCACTGGTTGCCAGTTTTTAGTTGTTTCTAATGTTGGTCAGACTCTCTGCTGACTTGATTACGGCCTTGATAATATTTCCTGGTGAAAAGCCGTTGAAACGTTTCCGTTCTCAGGCCACGGCTCCTCCTGGGCCCTCTGCAGCCTCTAACCTCCACCTGTTGTTTTCTTTGCTCTTTCAAATATTCCTCAGCCACAGAAGCAAGCAAACCTTGATCCCTTGCCCTCCGGTCTCCATGCTTTTCAGCAGCTTTTGACCTAGAGTGAATCGGAGAGGATGGGGTGTCAGCGCGTTGATGCCATCAGTGTGAAGGATTTTCAGGTTTTAAGTTTGCTCTTTGGCCTCCTCACAGTAGGACTTCCTGGGGGCGCGGAGCCGCTCTGTGGCACAAAGGTTAAACCTGCCTGCTGTAACAATGGCACTTAAAGGCATCCAAAGACATTGAACTTAGATGCAGCAGGGAGGTGATCTCATGCAGGCCGGTGGGAAGTCATGCATTGAGAATGAGAGGATGCACAATGGCCGGCAGTGACATGTGATATCAAGGCCTAGAAATGGGCAGGAGGCAGAGATGGGATCTGACAGGCGCTGCAGGGTGATTACTTACCTTTTAGCGCAAGTTGATGTATCAAAAAATCAGGCCCTTGTCCTGCCAGGTTGTCCTTAAAGTCTACAAACATTTTAAATTAAGAACACCAAACTGTCCCTTTCCAAAAACTTCAGAAAATGGAAATCTAAATAGTAAATGTTTCTTAAGATAAGCGCATCTGTTTCTTGATATGAGGAGGTGAGACACTTTGCCAATGAAAGAAGACAATTCACATAAAAAATAAGATAAAACAGTTGCATTGTTTTATTTCAAGTGCATAATATCTAATTATCCTATTTACTCAAATTAAGGGTAAAAACACTTCATTTAAGAAATTCTAACTTATTTCTCGATCGTTTTTGCAGTGCAACCAGTCTTATGGGCGTTATCCAATGATTTGGCTGCTCGCCATCTGCTATCCTCCTCCTCCCTGTGGCTAGAAATCCTGCTGTTCTAGAAAACATCCAGGTCTCCGTGGAGCTGAGCAATTAATTGCATTTGCAATTTAGAAAAATAGAATTTTCAAATTGCAGAGGAGCTGCAAGAGCTTAAAGTATTTCTGATTCTGAGCTCACTTTTAGTCGCAATACATTTAATAGGAGTAAATTTCTCCCTCCAGCCCTTTAGGTGGCAGTAAAATGATTAAAGTGGGGATGCTGTCACACCGTAGAGAGCAGAGAGTTGCAGCTAGGACCTAGATCTATGCATTATAGTAGGAGTAAGAACATTTTCACACATGTTCCAGTAAAGTCCTGCAGCTCTGGATTCTGGAACTTTCAAGGTTATTAAAAAACTGAAACCTTGGAGTAAACCATTGACTTGCTTGTGTTTAGTCCAAATATTGGTTAAAAATATTTTGGCTAAATGTTTATCCCTGGTTATCAGAGAGTTTTGCCCTCCTGACAGATCTGACAAAGATACCGTTAGAGTTAATAATACCTTTGACCTGAAATCAGTAGCAGAAAAATAGCAGCTTTCCATCAGAATTTGCTCCAATATGTTTCTGCTCCTTTCCTCACAGCTTTCATTATCAATATTATTAATAAAGGAGTCCTGATCGACCCATAGGAGGAGAACAATGAGACTGAAAGGCTGCTGCCCAGTAATGGCTCCTTGTCCAATGGGAATTGAATGGAGGATGGCAGCCTATTCTCTGGCCGAACTGGTCCCACCCTGCCCCATTCTCCAAACCCCGCCGTGACTGACAGCTCCCATTCACGGCGCTCCGGCTGCCCAGGAAGCCTCCTAATTCCAATCCATTTTGTATCGTGGTTTGATAATGACTGAGACCTAAGCCCGCGGGTTGAGATGGACATACGTGCTCCTATTGTCCGGCAGAGGAAGGAGGTCCTTTTTTGTCTTGGTGTCATGTGGTTTGGAGAGGCTGGTGGAACTGTTTACATTTCAAACAAACGTCATGTCAGATGGCAAAGAGCAGCGCTGTTGAAAGGGAAGATAACTTCTATGTTTATCTGTTTTATTGGAGCCATCGTCCTGCTTTTATCCTCCGCTCAGGGTTTAGAAATGTCCCGACTAGGGATGCACGATATTGGGATTTTGGCCGATATCCGATATTTTAAAACTCATGTAGCCGATAACCGATATCGATACCGATGTTAAAGCTGGACAAAAATAAGTAGTCATTGAAAATAGCAGTTTTGTTATCCATTTCTGACACTTTGAAAAATAATAAACTCAAATATATTTTCATATGCTGATATCAAATAGATTTTTAAAAACGCGGTATTGATCTATTTTACTTTCAAAATCTCGTGAAATTTCATCGTTCTGTTACAAACTCTGGTGATATTTTGCAAATTCTTGTGAGATTTTGTCAGTAAAATAGATCGATACCGCGTCAATATATCAACATATAAAAATATGGCAACATTTGGTGAATTTTCGGGGGATTTCGTAGCATAATGATGACATATAGCAATATTTCATTAGTAAAAGAGATTGATATGGTGTTTTTAAATGGCAATATATCAGCATATGAAGATATTGGGATATTTTAATGGATCAATATTTTTTCCCTCGTCTTTAGAAGTTTTTAAGTCTGTAAAAAAGAAGTTTTTGAGGAAGAAGAAGAAGTAGTATTTTTTTATTTTTTTTTTTAGAAGCTGATCAAATATCGGGTTAAATATCGGTGGGGTGGCCGATGTCCGATATTCAGTTTTAAGGCCGATACCGATAGGGGGCCGATTATATCGTGCATCCCTAGTCCCGACCAGCAGGTGGAGGTGTGTTGCCCCAATCAGGCAGCGGCGCCCGTTAGGACTCATCAGCACACCTGGAACAGTCGGAGGCTTTAGTGAGTCACAGCAGGTGGCGACCTAAACCTAAACATAACCTTCAGCCGCTAAAATAGAAAATTCAGCAAAAGAAAGACAATAGTGATAAGTACCAAAAAATAAACATAAAAAAACCTTTAATTTAGCAGAACTGGACAAAAAAAAATATTAATTGAAGCAACAGAAGGATCTAAACCCATAACATACTAATGAGATTTAACCCTTTTTAAGGCAAGTTAGCGTTTTTGATGACTAGCGCCCCCCCCCCCCCCCCCCCCCCCTTACAAATCTAGCCCCCCCCCCCACCCGTCCCACAGTGAGATCTTGAAGCAGAAGATCTATATTCATCCATTCAGCATAGATCCTGCTGCATGGCTCTACATCTGATTTTGGCTTTTGACCAATTAGATGAAACTTGAATGATAGATTACCTACTGGAAATTAAGTAAAAAAAAAAAGTAAATGCTAATTGAAAAGTTAAAAATTCAAGAAAAAAAAAGGTAAAATGGTAATTGAAAAGTTAATAAGTCTAGATAACAACTATATTTAGGTTAACAAACTAAAAAATGTCAGTGCCAGTATCAGCATTAATGCCTCTAAAGTTATGTTAGACCAAATAAATGTGTTTTTCATGAATTTCTTATAGAAAAACTTTTATTTTTCTTTATATATTGGGGCAAGTTGGCGTTTCTGGTTATTATATTGACATTAATTTTAAGCATCAAAATATCCATATGTTTTAACGTTACAACGGTAATAAAGTCCAGTAACTATTGAAAATGTTGGTTTTCAGAGTATTTCCCTGAGCGTCCTCTAAAGGGTTAAACATCCACTGGAAAGCATCATTAAAAGTTCTTTGATGTGAGGAAAAAATCTGAACCAAAGAATTTTCAGGTATATTCTGGAATCTATGTCAGATAAAAGCATCAGACGCAACAAGGCGTGCGTCACCGCATCCTTTCCCTTCATGCATCCCAGTTTGCATGAAATGGACTAACCCTAAATGTGAGGAAATAGGTATAAATCCCCCGTAACCAAGGAAACCTAGATCTAGAAAATAGGAATGAAGCCAAACATGGAAGCTGATGACTGACGCTATAGAGAAAAGTCCGTGGCCTAGTCAAAGCCTAGAGCCGCAGGTGAATGATGTGGAGACGTTCAGCAGGAGAGGAGCGGTGGTTCAGGCAGCGCTCAGGTTACCTGCTGCTCGGAGCTGCTTCTGGTTTTATAGGTCTATAAATAGACCTATAAACTATCTATAAGTAGACAGAGCTGCATGTTGCAGTAAAAATTCAACCCAGAAACACCTGAAGGAGAAGAACTGGAGACTGGTTCCCTGCTCTGGTTTAGATGCAGAGAAGCAAAGGTTTCAGTCTCAGAAACACAAACTATGTCATATAGTTCTATTAAGAGCAGGTCCCCCCCCCGGGTTCTGCCCCCTCACCTCCTGGGTGTCACCCCGTCACCTCGGATACTTCCGGGGATGCTGGGAAAGGCAGCTCACCTACGCTGACCCGTCTAGACACCGCTGCCGGACCTTTTTGTTCCAGAAGGAGGAAGAGGACGGTGGGGAGGGGGGGTTATAAGTCACAGTGGTGGTGGGGGGGCGGGGGGGCATGCAGTTAAGGAAGCAGAGCGGAAGCTCGAGGTCACTCTGATCAAACCTTTCCCCTCCCTGCTCATTCTGGGTCAGGATGACCATCAGGACCCCCCCCCCCGTCCAGCACCTCACGGTGTGCCCCCCCCCCCCTGCCCATTCACAGCTGCTGATTTTCTCCCGGTTCTGTTTCCAGGTCCCACTAGCTCGCTCTGAGACCCACCTCAGCGAGCTGCTGGACCAGGTGTGTGAGAGCATGAGCGACTACGCCCTGCATGTGGACCCCGACACGCAGCTCCGGCAGTACAGGCGGTTCGCTCCCAGAAGCTCCGGGTCCAACCAAGACTTCCCAGACTTCAAGAACTTCCAGTTCGATGGACCAGAGGCCTCCAGTAACCTGAAGTTTGCAGTGAGTAGATCCCAGTTCTGGTCCGGGTTCTTGGGAACCGGAAGCTGTGGGTGATTCTGAGGTGTGGTGGTTCTGATCCAGGTGTCGATGGTTCTGATCCAGGTGTCGATGGTTCTGATCCAGGTGTCGATGGTTCTGATCCAGGTCAGGTGGTTCTGATCCAGTTGTCGATGGTTCTGATCCAGGTGTCGATGGTTCTGATCCAGGTCTTAATGGTTCTGATCCAGGTGTCGATGGTTCTGATCCAGGTGTCGATGGTTCTGATCCAGGTGTCGATGGTTCTGATCCAGGTCTTAATGGTTCTGATCCAGGTGTCGATGGTTCTGATCCAGGTGTCGATGGTTCTGATCCAGGTCAGATGGTTCTGATCCAGGTGTCGATGGTTCTGATCCAGGTGTCGATGGTTCTGATCCAGGTCAGATGGTTCTGATCCAGGTGTCGATGGTTCTGATCCAGGTGTCGATGGTTCTGATCCAGGTCAGATGGTTCTGATCCAGGTGTCGATGGTTCGGATCCAGGTGTCGATGGTTCGGATCCAGGTGTCGATGGTTCGGATCCAGGTGTTGATGGTTCTGATCCAGGTCTTAATGGTTCTGATCCAGGTGTTGATGGTTCTGATCCAGGTGTCGATGGTTCTGATCCAGGTGTCGATGGTTCTGATCCGGTGTCGATGGTTCTGATCCAGGTCAGATGGTTCTGATCCAGGTGTCGATGGTTCTGATCCAGGTGTTGATGGTTCTGATCCAGGTCTTAATGGTTCTGATCCAGGTGTCGATGGTTCTGATCCAGGTGTCGATGGTTCTGATCCAGGTGTCGATGGTTCTGATCCAGGTCAGATGGTTCTGATCCAGGTCAGATGGTTCTGATCCAGGTGTCGATGGTTCTGATCCAGGTGTCGATGGTTCTGATCCAGGTGTCGATGGTTCTGATCCAGGTCAGATGGTTCTGATCCAGGTGTCGATGGTTCTGATCCAGTTGTCGATGGTTCTGATCCAGGTGTCGATGGTTCTGATCCAGGTCAGATGGTTCTGATCCAGGTGTCGATGGTTCTGATCCAGGTGTCGATGGTTCTGATCCAGGTCAGATGGTTCTGATCCAGGTCAGATGGTTCTGATCCAGGTGTTAATGGTTCTGATCCAGATGTTGATGGTTCTGATCCAGGTGTTAATGGTTCTGATCCAGGTGTTAATGGTTCTGATCCAGATGTTGATGGTTCTGATCCAGATGTTGATGGTTCTGATCTGATGTTGATGGTTCTGATCCAGGTGTTAATGGTTCTGATCCAGATGTTGATGGTTCTGATCTGATGTTGATGGTTCTGATCCAGATGTTAATGTTTCTGATCAGATGTTGATGGTTCTGATCCAGATGTTGATGGTTCTGATCCAGGTGTTAATGGTTCTGATCCAGATGTTGATGGTTCTGATCCAGGTGTTAATGGTTCTGATCCAGATGTTGATGGTTCTGATCTGATGTTGATGGTTCTGATCCAGGTCAGATGGTTCTTATCCAGGTGTCGATGGTTCTGATCCAGATGTTGATGGTTCTGATCCAGGTCAGATGGTTCTGATCCAGGTGTCGATGGTTCTGATCCAGATGTTGATGGTTCTGATCCAGGTGTTGATGGTTCTGATCCAGATGTTGATGGTTCTGATCCAGGTGTTGATGGTTCTGATCCAGATGTTGATGGTTCTGATCCAGGTGTTGATGGTTCTGATCCAGATGTTGATGGTTCTGATCCAGGTGTTAATGGTTCTGATCCAGATGTTGATGGTTCTGATCTGATGTTGATGGTTCTGATCCAGATGTTAATGGTTCTGATCAGATGTTGATGGTTCTGATCCAGATGTTGATGGTTCTGATCAGATGTTGATGGTTCTGATCCAGATGTTGATGGTTCTGATCCAGATGTTAATGGTTCTGATCCAGATGTTGATGGTTCTGATCCAGGTCAGATGGTTCTGATCCAGGTCAGATGGTTCTGATCCAGATGTTGATGGTTCTGATCCAGATGTTGATGGTTCTGATCCAGGTGTTAATGGTTCTGATCCAGGTGTTAATGGTTCTGATCTGATGTTGATGGTTCTGATCAGATGTTGATGGTTCTGATCAGATGTTGATGGTTCTAATCCAGATGTTAATGGTTCTGATCAGATGTTGATGGTTCTGATCCAGATGTTGATGGTTCTGATCAGATGTTGATGGTTCTGATCCAGATGTTGATGGTTCTGATCAGATGTTAATGGTTCTGATCCAGATGTTGATGGTTCTGATCCAGGTCAGATGGTTCTGATCCAGGTGTTAATGGTTCTGATCCAGATGTTGATGGTTCTGATCCAGGTGTTAATGGTTCTGATCCAGGTGTTAATGGTTCTGATCCAGATGTTGATGGTTCTGATCTGATGTTGATGGTTCTGATCAGATGTTGATGGTTCTAATCCAGATGTTGATGGTTCTGATCCAGATGTTAATGGTTCTGATCAGATGTTGATGGTTCTGATCCAGATGTTGATGGTTCTGATCCAGATGTTAATGGTTCTGATCCAGATGTTGATGGTTCTGATCCAGGTCAGATGGTTCTGATCCAGGTCAGATGGTTCTGATCCAGGTGTTAATGGTTCTGATCCAGATGTTGATGGTTCTGATCCAGGTGTTAATGGTTCTGATCCAGGTGTTGATGGTTCTGATCCAGGTCAGATGGTTCTGATCCAGGTGTTAATGGTTCTGATCCAGATGTTGATGGTTCTGATCTGATGTTGATGGTTCTGATCAGATGTTGATGGTTCTGATCAGATGTTGATGGTTCTAATCCAGATGTTGATGGTTCTGATCAGATGTTGATGGTTCTGATCAGATGTTGATGGTTCTTATCCAGGTGTTGATGGTTCTGATCCAGGTGTTGATGGTTCTGATCCAGGTCAGATGGTTCTGATCCAGGTGTTAATGGTTCTGATCCAGATGTTGATGGTTCTGATCTGATGTTGATGGTTCTGATCAGATGTTGATGGTTCTGATCAGATGTTGATGGTTCTGATCAGATGTTGATGGTTCTAATCCAGATGTTGATGGTTCTGATCCAGATGTTAATGGTTCTGATCCAGATGTTGATGGTTCTGATCCAAGGTCAGATGGTTCTGATCCAGGTCAGATGGTTCTGATCCAGGTGTTAATGGTTCTGATCCAGATGTTGATGGTTCTGATCCAGGTGTTAATGGTTCTGATCCAGATGTTAATGGTTCTGATCCAGATGTTGATGGTTCTGATCCAGGTGTTAATGGTTCTGATCCAGGTGTTGATGGTTCTGATCCAGGTCAGATGGTTCTGATCCAGGTGTTAATGGTTCTGATCCAGATGTTGATGGTTCTGATCTGATGTTGATGGTTCTGATCCAGGTGTTAATGGTTCTGATCCAGATGTTGATGGTTCTGATCCAGGTGTTAATGGTTCTGATCCAGATGTTGATGGTTCTGATCTGATGTTGATGGTTCTGATCCAGGTAGACATAGAAAAAGAAGCATAGATACAAAAGGCAGCTTCCTAACTTTCCTTTATTGTGACACTGTATTGCTTAAGTTTCCTCTGAATTAAATCGGTTTTCAATCAAAAGAGACGTCATTGTTTCCTGGCAGCTGATTGGCTGCTGGGTGGAGAGTGAAATGCTGAACGCTAACCTGCTGAACGCTAACCTGCTGAACGCTAACCTGCTGAACGCTAACCTGCTGAACGCTAACCTGCTCCGCTGCAGATCCCAGATCTACTCGGTCTGCTTCATGCCAGTGACGTTACGCTACATGATTGGCTGAACGATATAAAGGGAGAGAGCTAGGTAGCGCTGTGGCTAGCTGTAGCTAACAGGTTAGCATGTTTTAGCTTGCTCAGTTAGCCAGATTAAGATACACTACTTTTGAATCCGTGTCAACAACAACCGTTCGTTTTCTCCAAGTAGAATAACAGTTTTATTTGTCTAAAATCTCTATAAAAGTCATTTAGAAAAGTCATAGATGTTCCATTTGTCCTCTGACCTCAGATCTTAATAAAAGAATAAAAATGAGAGTTTAGAGTCTCCATGTTAAATGGCAGAGCTCAGTCTGTCTTAGAAGGCAGGACTTTCCTTCCAGACTGACAATAATAGTTTTTTCTACTTTCGGCTGCTTTAGATTGCTGATGAAATGTAAAATAATAGCAAAGATAATGAATATTATGTTGAGGCAAAAGAGGTTTGATTCTTAAGTAACGGGTGCAATACAGTTTGTCCGAGTGGAGTTGCCATATGATGATGTCATCAGAAGCTTATCTGACCACCTGAGCAGATCCAGTACCTACACTGGAGCGGGTTAGCGTTCAGAGGACGTTGCCATGGTGACCAGCCTTGCCAATAACGAACCCAGCTGCACAGTACGATGAAGTCAGGTTTAAACCTGCAGTTATCAGGCTAACCCAGTAAGTAACCCAGTAATCCTGCTGGTCAGATCTCTGATTTCTGTTGTTTTTTCAGTGTGAAACGCTGGTGGAGGAGCTGGAGGACGACATCATCTCTCTGTTCAGTCGGGAGGAAGAAAACCTTCAGGCGGAGTTATGCAGCAGAGCGTCAGGTAGCGGTGCCGCCTTCAGGGCTCCTCCTCCTGCTTTATGGACGTGATGGAGACGGTAGACTTTAGTTGCTCTGCTGTTGTTCAACACTTTGGGTCTGATCCTCTGATCTCTGTTTATTCCCTGCATTGCTGGTTGCCCGTTGGTAGTACAACCGGCTGCCATATTGGTACTCCCTAGTTAGACTGGTATCAGTGTAAACAATCGGTGCGCTACAGCATTGAACAACCATGATGTTCTCATTTTTAGGGACTTAAGACTTTAAAATAAAGATAAATTCATCAGTTTGACACAGACTGGCTGTTTCATAGCATCAGTAGATTAACTTTAACTTAGAATAAATAAATCGGCCAATCATATTGCAGAGTCATTATGAAGTCAATGAAGTCTATAAATCATGTAATATAACATATTATACAAATAAATCACAATAAAGTTAATGTGTTTATGGAGCAGAATAATAAAGATGAGCCATAAGTGCTAAACTGATGATGTTCATGAATATACATGGATAGGTTACATAGTTTTTTGATGAGGACACAGAGGTGAGTTCTTGTAGATGTAATGGAGGACTCACAGGCAGGAATCCAAGTCTTCAGGAATCCAAAAATCCAATTTAAGTACAGAAAAAAAACAGAACCTTGGAGACATCAGGGAAACGATGCATGAGGAGAAAGGAAAAGTCGAGGAAGCAGCAACGAGGAACGGCTCAGGGAGAGTTTATATAGGAGACTGAACTAAGACTGGACTAATGAGCTGATTGGGAGCAGGTGAGAACAGAGGAGTCTAGAAGGGAGCTGGGGAAAGGAGACACCAGAGGCCAACAGAGGGCAAGCAAGAAAAACCTAAGAACTCAAATATATCCAGAAAAAACCAAAACCGTGACAGACTATATATACATACATATATATATATATATATATATATGTATATATATATATATATATATATATATATATATATATATATATATATATATATATATATATACATACATATATATATATATATATATATATATATATATATATATATATATGTATGTATGTACATACATATATATATATATATATGTATGTATGTACATACATATATATATATATATATATGTATGTACATACGACGGGCGCGATCAATCTAAATTGATTGATTCCACGTCTTGAGAATGAATTTGACCGTAGAGCATGTGTTTTGAAATGTTGAGAAACGTTTGGAGATCCGGTCAGAATCTGTTTGCTAGGAGATAAATGATTCTGTTAAAACCAGCACTGGAAAAAAACCAGCAAAGCCAGTTAGCCTGAAGACCCAGTGAGGCCCTGTGCACAGGGAGCCACTGGGACCAGCAGTATTCCTCTGAATGATCAGCATAACGGCGCCATAAGAACAGCAGCAGCTCCTCATACGTCCATCGTTTCTCTGCTTAGACCTCTCTGTGTTCCTCTCCTTCCAGATTACTGTGAAGACAGTCGACCAGATGATGAGCTGTAATGGCCGACATTCGCCTCCACCTCCATAGGAGCAGTTTTCCTTGGAATCAGCCCCCCCCCCAAAAAAATTCTGTTTAATTATGACATTTTGTAAAGAAATAAAAGATGAAATGTTGAAAAAACACAGTTTGAACTGATTTTGTGATACAATAGTCAGACCTGCAGACTGCTGTCCAATCATGGAGCAGGAATAATCACTGGATCATTATTTATACCTAAAACTACGATGTTCGCAGTGATTTCATGAATGAAAAAAAACAAAACAATAATTTTCATCATGATCACTGAGTCTGGGAGCGGCCATTTTTGCCCAAATATAGTAGCCCCTCCTTCCAGCCATCTTCCAGCAGTGACGTCACGGTGCGGTAAGCCTAGCGCCATTCTCCCCGCTTTCCAAGCTAAATCAATGGGAACTACTAGACACATCTGCAATCAACAACAATTATTGAAGATTTCCAGAGGACTTCACCATTGAAATTCACCAGAGCTATAGTGAAACTGACAATGCCCACGTGCATGGCAGCTGGATGCTGGAATGCATCGGGTAAAAGTGAAACAAAGAGTTATTCCACCTTTCTGATTCCTGATCCTCCACGGACGGGTTGGTCGTTGGATCGCCAACTTGAAGAGGGAGGATTTGCCATCGAACTTCTGGCCAGAGAAAAAACCCGTAATATGTAGCCAACATTTGGAAGAAGAATGTTTTCAGGATGACTTGGATAATAGCGTGTTGTGACAAACACCAGATACAGCACTGGGACTTGATCAACAGCCGATACCGCACCGTGACAATGTCACTAACCAGTAGGTGGCAGTAGTGTTCTTTGACAAACATGGATGCCTCCAGTAAAGCACATTCACATGAAAATTACTCTGAATTAAAAACACTGATCATTTATTGAACAGGATGGAATCATTTCAGATTTAAAGAACTTTCAGAAGTTTAATAAAACCAAACCAAATTACTGCATATTTGCACCATATATATTAATGCTCTGAACTTCTAGATCATTGTTTTTTTTGCACCATGTTTTTTCTCCCTCACTGTTTACATTTGATCACTGCTGCACTTTAAGGAATGTTAATGCTCTGAAAGCTGCAAAAAAACGATAATAAACAATAAAAGCGCCAATAAAAGTTGTCTAAGTCCTCCAAGGTTTCTGCCAGAACCGGTGGCCCACATGTGACCGACTTCCTCACAGCAGCGTGGAGCCATATGGGAGGATTCAGTGAACACTCTACATCCATGTTTCTCCTCCCTGCACACACACCGCTACGCTACAAGCTACTTTCAGGTGCAGGGAGCCATCGACTCGGACTAGACTTCATGTGGACCAGACCGGGGTCAGCAGGTGCCACAGGCCTGGTCCACATGCAGGGGAGATGTTTCTTTGCATGAAGCCAGATAAAAAATCAGGAACATGATAAGCAGAGTTTTAAGTTTTAAACAGGTTAAACTCAGAGGGAACACCTGTTCATGTGAGGACCAGTTTCAGGTAGTGTCCATGTGTGAAGGGAGGGGGGGGACCTAGGAGGAGCAAAGGTGGAGGTGTTCTTCAGAAGGTTGTTGATGTGATGCTTCCAGATCCGGAGCAAGCTTTGGTTGCGTCGCCATAGAAACAGCATCTCTGAGCTCAGTCTGAGAAAAGCTGGAAGGACGTCTGTGGATCAAAGTAAAGAAGCCCCAGCAGCTCCGCTTCAGACATTCCTGTAACTTTCCTGGAGCCGACCTGTAGCGACGCATGCAGCTGTGGAGCCGCTCCACAGCTGGAACGTTCAGACATCCTGTCCGCATCCAGCTGCTTCTGTTCTGATGGAGCGTCGCCTTCAGGATAAACCTTTTCCAAAAACACCCTGATCTTCTGCTGGATCTTCTCCTCAACTTGGTCTTCAGCATTAAATTGTTTTCTAACAAGATTAGAAATATGTTTGTCCTGCAGATTAGCATTGCTAAGTGTCCTATGTTGGTGGGGGTGGGGGCCATCTGCAGCAGGCTTTGATCAGGCTGCGCCCGGCAGGCTTGGCCCGGCCATCCCAGGCCTGAGTGTGAAATCGCTCTGATGTCATCCCCCTCTCTCCACCGTCACCGGCTCTTAGTGGCTGTAATTATATTTCCGCCACAGAGCCCCCGTCCCCTTCATTCCATATTCCCAGTTTGACTGGGAAGCGTTTAGAGAAAAAGTCTCCCAGTGGGGGGAGGGGGACTTGATGGGCCGCCTATTGTTGGCGAGAGACACCAGAGGCATCAGGACTTTGGGATATGTACTTTTCCTTTCTCTGCTCGTCTGCCCTTTTCCTCCGCCTGTTGAAGAGGTGAAGTTTATGACAACAAGACGTCTGAACTCTGCATAAACGCTCTGGTTCTGCTGGTTTTACTGGTGTCCATCAACCAGGGAGGGACGTCAGGATGAGAGGAGAGTCTGGATTGGGCCAAACTCAACAAACAATCCTGACTAGTTTAAAGCTCTGCTGGTCAGAATCAGGAAGGTTCTGATCAGGGGCGCTTCTAGAACCAGAGGTTCAGGGGCCCTCAGCTCCCAGAGGGCTGCACTGGAAAAACCATTTAGAAATAAGGAAAGATTTCTTAAAATAAGTTTATTTACCCTCACTTTCAGTAGGTAAATTAGTCTGCCAATGGAATGAAGATTTTCACTCTGAAAATAGGATAATTAGATAATAAGCACTTGAAATAAGACAATGCAAATGTTGTTTTACTAATGATTCAGTAAATCTGTTAATAATGAGTTGTGGTTTTAAAGATAATAAAAACAAACCAGACACATTAGAGCACCTCGATGGTGAACATTTCACCAACACACCATCAATAGGTGCAGAAATCTGACTGAACATTTCAGGAACCCCTGAATGCAGCGTTTTCCTCAAAGCGTTGATCAACATTTTAGTTAACGAGCTTCAGGATGGTTTAACATCAGGCTGGTTTAACATCAGGATGGTTTAACATCAGGATGGTTTAACATCAGGCTGGTTTAACATCAGGATGGTTTAACATCAGGCTGGTTTAACTTCAGGCTGGTTTAACATCAGGATGGTTTAACATCAGGCTGGTTTAACATCAGGATGGTTTAACATCAGGCTGGTTTAACTTCAGGCTGGTTTAACATCAGGATGGTTTAACATCAGGCTGGTTTAACATCAGGATGGTTTAACATCAGGATGGTTTAACATCAGGCTGGTTTAACTTCAGGCTGGTTTAACATCAGGCTGGTTTAACTTCAGGCTGGTTTAACTTCAGGCTGGTTTAACTTCAGGCTGGTTTACTTGTTTGTTTATTTATTATTATTTCTGATGAACCAGAACAGAATTGAAAGGGTTAAATAACCAAATACAACTTGAAGAGGAAAAACCTGTAATAAGTAGCCAACATTTGGAAGAACAATGTTTTCATGGTGACTTCTCCTCACCTCCTATAGGAGGAACAGAGGAGTCAGACTTTGGACCCGGTCCATGACTTCCTGCTCTGGAAGGAAGGACTTGGACCTGGATCCAGGTTCTGTGGTCCTTCAGCTTTCGGCCTGAAGGTCCCTCCTCTCTGGGGTCCGTCCTCTCTGGGGTCCGTCCTCTCAGGGTTCCGTCCTCTCTGGGTTCCATCCTCTCTGGGTTCCGTCCTCTCTGGGGTCCGTCCTCTCTGGGGTCCGTCCTCTCTGGGGTCCGTCCTCTCTGGGTTCCCTCCTCTCTGGGTTCCCTCCTCTCTGGGTTCCGTCCTCTCTGGGTTCCGTCCTCTCTGGGTTCCGTCCTCTCTGGGTTCCGTCCTCTCTGGGTTCCCTCCTCTCTGGGTTCCGTCCTCTCTGGGTTCCATCCTCTCTGGGTTCCGTCCTCTCTGGGTTCCCTCCTCTCTGGGTTCCGTCCTCTCTGGGTTCCGTCCTCTCTGGGTTCCGTCCTCTCTGGGTTCCATCCTCTCTGGGTTCCCTCCTCTCTGGGTTCCATCCTCTCTGGGTTCCGTCCTCTCTGGGTTCCGTCCTCTCTGGGTTCCGTCCTCTCTGGGTTCCCTCCTCTCTGGGTTCCGTCCTCTCTGGGTTCCATCCTCTCTGGGTTCCGTCCTCTCTGGGTTCCCTCCTCTCTGGGTTCCCTCCTCTCTGGGTTCCCTCCTCTCTGGGTTCCGTCCTCTCTGGGTTCCATCCTCTCTGGGTTCCGTCCTCTCTGGGTTCCCTCCTCTCTGGGTTCCCTCCTCTCTGGGTTCCGTCCTCTCTGGGTTCCGTCCTCTCTGGGTTCCGTCCTCTCTGGGTTCCCTCCTCTCTGGGTTCCCTCCTCTCTGGGTTCCCTCCTCTCTGGGTTCCGTCCTCTCTGGGTTCCGTCCTCTCTGGGTTCCGTCCTCTCTGGGTTCCCTCCTCTCTGGGTTCCCTCCTCTCTGGGTTCCATCCTCTCTGGGTTCCGTCCTCTCTGGGTTCCGTCCTCTCTGGGTTCCCTCCTCTCTGGGTTCCCTCCTCTCTGGGTTCCGTCCTCTCTGGGTTCCATCCTCTCTGGGTTCCGTCCTCTCTGGGTTCCGTCCTCTCTGGGTTCCCTCCTCTCTGGGTTCCCTCCTCTCTGGGTTCCATCCTCTCTGGGTTCCGTCCTCTCTGGGTTCCGTCCTCTCTGGGTTCCCTCCTCTCTGGGTTCCCTCCTCTCTGGGTTCCGTCCTCTCTGGGTTCCCTCCTCTCTGGGTTCCCTCCTCTCTGGGTTCCGTCCTCTCTGGGTTCCGTCCTCTCTGGGTTCCCTCCTCTCTGGGTTCCCTCCTCTCTGGGTTCCCTCCTCTCTGGGTTCCGTCCTCTCTGGGTTCCCTCCTCTCTGGGTTCCCTCCTCTCTGGGTTCCGTCCTCTCTGGGTTCCGTCCTCTCTGGGTTCCCTCCTCTCTGGGTTCCCTCCTCTCTGGGTTCCGTCCTCTCTGGGTTCCCTCCTCTCTGGGTTCCCTCCTCTCTGGGTTCCGTCCTCTCTGGGTTCCGTCTTCTCTGGGTTCCCTCCTCTCTGGGTTCCCTCCTCTCTGGGTTCCCTCCTCTCTGGGTTCCATCCTCTCTGGGCTCCGACCTCTCTGGGTTCCCTCCTCTCTGGGTTCCCTCCTCTCTGGGTTCCCTCCTCTCTGGGTTCCATCCTCTCTGGGTTCCATCCTCTCTGGGGCCCGTCCTCTCGGGGTTCCGTCCTCTCTGGGTTCCGTCCTCTCTGGGTTCCATCCTCTCTGGGGTCCGTCCTCTCTGGGTTCCGTCCTCTCTGGGTTCCGTCCTCTCTGGGTTCCATCCTCTCTGGGTTCCGTCCTCTCTGGGTTCCGTCCTCTCTGGGTTCCGTCCTCTCTGGATTCCGTCCTCTGGGTTCCGTCCTCTCTCGGTTCCGTCCTCTCTGGGTTCCGTCCTCTCTGGGTTCCCTCCTCTCTGGGTTCCCTCCTCTCTGGGTTCCCTCCTCTCTGGGTTCCATCCTCTCTGGGTTCCGTCCTCTCTGGGTTCCCTCCTCTCTGGGTTCCCTCCTCTCTGGGTTCCATCCTCTCTGGGTTCCCTCCTCTCTGGGTTCCGTCCTCTCTGGGTTCCGTCCTCTCTGGGTTCCCTCCTCTCTGGGTTCCCTCCTCTCTGGGTTCCCTCCTCTCTGGGTTCCGTCCTCTCTGGGTTCCCTCCTCTCTGGGTTCCCTCCTCTCTGGGTTCCCTCCTCTCTGGGTTCCGTCCTCTCTGGGTTCCCTCCTCTCTGGGTTCCCTCCTCTCTGGGTTCCGTCCTCTCTGGGTTCCGTCCTCTCTGGGTTCCCTCCTCTCTGGGTTCCCTCCTCTCTGGGTTCCGTCCTCTCTGGGTTCCGTCCTCTCTGGGTTCCCTCCTCTCTGGGTTCCCTCCTCTCTGGGTTCCCTCCTCTCTGGGTTCCGTCCTCTCTGGGTTCCGTCCTCTCTGGGTTCCCTCCTCTCTGGGTTCCCTCCTCTCTGGGTTCCGTCCTCTCTGGGTTCCCTCCTCTCTGGGTTCCCTCCTCTCTGGGTTCCCTCCTCTCTGGGTTCTCTTCCAGAGGAAGTGACGTGTTGTAGGACCACCTGACTCCTCACTGAAGCAGCTGTTCAGCTCCAACATCAGAGCAGAAAACATTTAGAAGTTCATCTCGTTTAGAAAAAGTATTTAAACCCCCGGAGGACATTAAATAATCTCCTCGGTTTGAATCTGTTCCATATAAAAGATAATTATTACATGTAATTAATGAGTAATAACTGCGTTAATAATAATTGTCTGTTCATGTTTATAAGGACAGAAACATTTTATTTGTTCACTTCATGGACTTTTCTGTTAGTTTCATTTCTTCGTAGCATTTTTTAAACAATCAAAATCTAAATAATAATCTGATTATAATTGTCTTTAATTAAACAGTATGAATTGTTATTTTAATGGATTTTGTGAAATTAATAAATTTATTCTGATGATTGTTATTACAAAGGTGGTTCCGTTCACAGCAGAGACCCGTTCTGGACGGGTTCTGAATGGCCTGGATGGTTACAGGGGCCAGCAGGGGCCGGCTAGAACCGGTTTTGGCCCCTGTACTGAAAACATAGGATAAAAAAATAAAACTGAAATAAAAGTAAATCCGTTTTTTTTTTAATAATTTTCCTTCATTAAAATAAGTTGAACAATTTCCCAGTGTGACGATAAAATACTGATATTAACTAAGAATTAAGGACAAAGTCGCTCATTTTAAGGAAAATTAAAATTTTCTAGATCAGTTTTTGCAGATTAATAATGAATCAGTCAGAATATTTATCCTTTGGACCAATTTATTATTTTGACTTTAATATTAATATATGATTAAAACCGAAGCTTCAGTTTTAAACTGTTAGATCCGGAAAATTGAACTAAATGCTGATTTATTTAAGCTGTTTATTATTATTATTATTACTATTATTCTGTCTGTCTGTAGAGTCAGAACCTGACTTTGGGTTTTCTCATGGTACCAGCAGCTCAGACCGGACCCGGTCCGGACGGTTCTGATGTGAATTGGACCGCTCTGAGCCGATCAGACTGAGCCGAACCGGTTTCCGTCTCAGAACGTTCCGGTCCAGATTACAGCTGATGAACCGAACCGCACATCTTCCGGTTCCGATTAATCAAATCTGTTCAACATTTTGGGTTCAATTTAAAAAGGGTTCGGTTGGACGAACTGGCGGGCCTCCAAACGGCCTCCGGTTCCGGTTCTGTTTTTGTTTTAATTCAAACTGGTTTGGATCAAAAGGAGAAAATCAGCCGAACAGAAAAGAAACATCTAGAAATTTCACATCTTTATTTGGAAACAATAAAAACTGCACCAAAAGGCCCACATCCGGTTCGGACCCAGAATCTGGACCCGCCGAACATGTCGGTTGGTTCTGTAAACTGGACTGGTTGATATAAATAAGAGAATAAATGGTCCAACCCAGGATAAGGCCGCGCGCTCGGTTCGGTCCATAATCCTGGTCCCAGAGTGGTTCGGTCAGTGTTCAGGAAATAACAGAACCTTTGGGCCCAAAACCGAACCGGACCTCGGATCCCATCAAGCAGAACCCAGAAGATGGCGAGAAGTTCTCTTTGGGTTTCGGCATAGATCTGGTTCTGGAAGCCCCCCTGCCGGACCGGACCGGACCTTTCTCTCAGTGGGTCTGCGGGTTGTAGTAACAGAACCATGTGAATCGTTAAAGGTTCGGCTCTGAATCCGCTGTTTGCCGCTACCAGGTCCGGATCAGGGGTTCTGGTGCCGGTTCTGGTGGCGGCCCTCAGTCGCTGTCGGAGCGGGCCTCCCTGCAGGCGGAGTGGTTGTACAGGCCCTGCGCCATCAGGTGCTGGGCCAGAGAGTTCGGCTTCCCGGAGGCCTTCTTGATCTTGGCCCGTTTGTTCTGGAACCAGATCTTGATCTGGGACTCGTTCAGACCCAGATCCTGGGCCAGGTTCTGCCGCCGCTGCTCCGTCAGGTACCGGTTGTTCTGGAACTCGGCCTTCAGCCGCTGCAGCTGCTCCGAGCTGAAGGCGGTTCGGGGCCGCTTGTCGTCCCTGCTGGGGCCCGGGGCCCTGCGGGCTCTGCGGGACCGGGGCCCTGTGGAGCAAAGCAAGATCCAGTTAAACTCTGTTCAGAACCGCCTAAAGGTTCGGGTATCGGTTCCGTCTCTCTGGGCCCCAAATCTAAACCGATCCGGGGGCCTGATGCGAATCGGAACCGGGCCCTTTGGATCGGAGGTCCTGGACTAAAGTTCCTCCTGCGGCTGTTTGGTTTTATCTCCATCTGAGAATAACAATTATTATCATTTCTAAAGATCTGATTCAATTATTTCATATATTATGGACATTTTTTATTTTATTTTAGATTATTTTAAGACCAAAATAAAACAACTGTGGGAAGTTAATTGATCGAACTAATTAGAACCGAACCAGATGGGATCAAACCGACGCGCCGGACGGATTGGACCCGGTTCAGGGTCAGTTCGGTTCGGGTCAGAATTGTTCCTCAGCCAGAGGCTTGAACTTCTGGGCCTCCGTCCGTTTCAGCAGAGTTCTGGTTCCGTTTTATTCTTTTCTGTCTTTAAGACTTTTTCTTCATTTAAAATATGAACGAAGCATCTTTTAAAAAACAAAGAAAAATATGGAAAAAGTTTTTTAGACATTTAAAAAAAAAGAAACATCTATTTATCTATTTGGGATTTTTGCCGCCCCCCCTCCCCCCTTTAGTTGGAATAAAAATGCAAATGAAAAAAATAACAAAGAAACGGAGGAACAAAGGCCTAAAACTCTGTTTTTCTTCCATATTTTCTGCGCTTCAGAGGCGCCGTTTTTCTCTTTCATTTTCATATTAATAAATTCTTCATTTATTAATATTATTATGGACAGAAAATCCAAAGTCGGAAAACCAAAGTAGCAGAGCTGAGCTTTCCAAGAAAAAAAACCCTAATAAGCCTGATAATAGGAAAAATAATAACATTAATATAAAGAACAATAATTGTAGTCATAATAATATTAATAATGATAATTTCGGGTCTAATAGTTGTTTTTTCGGCCTGATCTGCGCGGGTTTCTCTATTAACTCTAGTTTCTATTGTTTTGCTGAACTGAGCGAAGCTCCTCGGAGTTAAAATAAAGCTTCAACTATGATTTTATTTTTACTTTAGTACATTTTTTTTAATCGGTCATTTTATCTTTTTTTTCCTTTCAAATAGCCCACAGTTTTTATCAGTTTTTTTAGTTGTTTTTTTTTTTTTTTTCCTCTTGTTTTTTTAATTTAATTCGAGCCATTTATTTATTTATTTAGTTTATATTCTCCTTTAATGATCGCCGCTCAGAATGAGGGAATTTTTCCACCAACCTGCTGAGGGCCTGTCGGAGTAGCGGGTGCAATAAACCCAGGCCGGCCACAGCATCGGCCTGGCTGCGGGGGCCGCCGGGGCCTCTCCGCTGTCGGGGCCTGAATCACAGGCTGTCATCAGTTCGGGGTCCCTCGCCTCAGCCTCCGCGGGGCCCCTGAGGGGCTCCTGTCCCGCTGTCCCCCCGCGCTTGGAGTCACTTCTGGAGGCTTTCCTCCGTGCCTCCGCTCCGGGCCCTCCCCGGCCGCAGCCGCCGTCCTTCCTCCGCAGGCCGAAGTCCGGCCTCAGGATGTTGTCGATGAAGAAGTTGGTGACCCCGCTGGACTGCTGGTTCCCCGGCTGCTGCAGGAGGGGCCCTCTGGCCCGGTTCGGCTCCTCTCCGGGGTTCTTTGGGCGCTGCGTTCCTGGCAGGACATTCTCCTCCATAATGAAGATCAGTAAGAAACGCAGAAAGTCCTCCTTCTGGTTCTCCCTCTGATCGGTCAGCTGATGCGTTCAGAGGAGCAGCAGTTCTGTTCCGGTGACTTTTGGCCAGAAACAATCCTGCTTCCTTTGTGATGAGAGCATCCCTCTCCTCTCTGGCCTCACCTCTCTGCTCCACGGCACCACGGATGACCTGAGGCATAAAGATGCTGCTGCTGCTGATGATGATGAGGAGGATGATGAGGATGATGATGGGTCTAAGGTCTCCTCCAGGTCCTGCTTTTAGTCCCAGATGTTTCCTGCTGCACTAAATGCGCTTCATGAAAATGCCGCTCAAATACTTCCACTAAACATTTTTTGGATCTGATTTCTGATTGGTTAAAAGACTGGGCGCTGACGTCACGCTACGGGCCTCACACACGTGTTTCTGACCAATAGATTCACAGGGTGTTCAGGATGTGTGATAAACAGTCATATTCATTCAGCTCATTTAAAAAAAATAAGCTTTAAGGAAGGAAGCATCTCTGAAATCAAAGGTTCCGGTTATTCTGAGACTTTATTTCATCATCTGAGCAAAAAGATCAGAAATAGAAACAAGGCCTGAAAATATCAGAGGGATTTAAAACATCCAGTGGATACACATTTACCACCAGGGGCGGATTTGGGAAATGTGGGGCCCTAGGCAAAGGAGAACACATAAACAGCCCCATTCCCCAGATAGAGAAATGTTAATAGAATAGACATCCATTATCTGTTCTAGGTTGTGTCCCTCTCTTCTTGTCCCTTTTCTTCTTGTTTTCCTCTCTATGTTTTGTACTCAGCTGACTTTTCAGGCTGTCTCTAAAGGAATGAAAGATTTTTTCCAAGCACTAAGCTCACTTTACAAACGGTTCCCCATATAATAAGATCAACCTTAGATTAATGAATTAATTCATCGATAAACTTGCATCTCTGGCGTTCGCTTTAGCAAACATGTGAAATAATAAATCTTTTTGGTTCTGTGAGGCGGTCAGGCTCAACCTAAGCTTATTTTTTAACATCACATCCCTGCATTCTGTCACCGACTATCCAGCCTGCTAACCAATCAGTACTGAACAGGAAGTCATGATCATAATTTTCCTTTTTTTTCCTTTTCTGAAAAAAATTAGATTTCTATTTTTTAAGTCCCTTTTAACACAAAACTCTTGACTAAAAGAATAATTAAAAAAATAATAATTGGTGATTTATACATATAAAAAAGTGGTGGCCTATTGGTTGGGGCATAGGGCTTTGAATCCTCAGGTTATGGGTTTGATCCCCCACTCCCCCCACTCAGATGGCCACTCTGGGTCCCTGAGCAAGACCCTTGATACCCACACTGCTCCCTGGGAGCTGCACAATAGCAGCCCACTGCTCCCCAAGGGGAGGGGATAAATGCAGAGAATTCATTTCGTTCCTCTGTACTTCTGACGGTGGAATGACAGTAAAGTTGAATTCTATATTAACAAACATGGTTTGTTTTCAAATGGTTTGCTGCTGTCTGTTTGGACCTTTCTGAACATGTGCAGCAAATGGACTGATCCAATATGGTGGACACTGAAGGGGGGGGCTGAGACACACTTAATATTATCAGCGTTCTGATGGAATTTTGATGAAAGGATTTTTATCAAAAATAAAATTAATTTTCAGTTTCCTTATATAAGGAATAGTTGTATTAACCAAACATGGAAACACAGTTTTATGGGGCCCCCAGGAACTTGAGGCCCCAGGCAGCTGCCTGGTATTGCCTGATGGTAAATCCCTCCA